>NC_061116.1:66717991-66827689 GCF_002878395.1 Capsicum annuum | reverse complement strand
ATAGAAAAATCTTCAGATAATTTATCCCACGAATTTACTTAGAGATATTTTGGTGGAAATTTATGTAATGGATTTTGTTATCTGGAAAATTATTTGGGGATTTTGTGCTGCGAATTTTGCTGGGGATTTATTCTTGGGGATTTACCTATGAAATTATTACTTGCGACATTAACTGGGGAAATGTATCGATGGGTATTTTATCTCTAGGTAAATTCGTATGTATATGAATAAATATATATATTTTTTAAATTCATAGAAAAATCCTCAGGTAACTTATCATACGGATTTACTTGGAGCTATGGTAGAAATTTATGTAATGGATTTTATTACTTGAAAAATTATTTGGGAATTTTGTGCTGCGAATTTTGCTTGGGATTTATTCTTGGGGATTTACCTGCGAAATTATTACTTGCGACATTACCTGGGGAAATATATCGGTGGGTATTTTATCTCTAGGTAAATCCACAGGTATATGGACAAATATATATATTTTAAATTCATAAAAAAATTTCTAGGTAATTTATCCTACGGATTTACGTAGAGATATTTTGGTAGAAATTTATGTAATGAATAATATTACCTAGGAAATTATTTGGAAATTTTGTGCTACGAATTTTGCTGGAAATTTACTCTTAGGGATTTACCTGTGAAATTATTACTTGCTACATTACCTGGGGAAATGGATCGACGGGTATTTAATCTCTAAGTAAATCCACAGGTACATGGACAAATATATATATTTTTTAAATCCATAAAAAAATCTCCAGGTAATTTATCCTACGGATTTACTTAGAGATATTTTGGTGAAAATTTATGTAATGGATATTATTACCTAGGAAATTAATTGAGGATTTTATGCTGCGAATTTTGTTGGGGATTTACCTGCGAAATTATTATTTGCGACATTACCTGGGGAAATGTATTGACGGATATTTTATCTCTACGTAAATTCGTAGGTATATATATATAATTAATAGAAAAATTTTGAGGTAATTTATCCTTCGAATTTACGTAGATATATTTTGGTAGAAATTTATGTAATGGATTTTATTATTTGAAAAATTATTTGGGAATTTTGTTCTGTGAATTTTGCTGGGGATTTACCTGCGAAATTATTACTCACTTGAAAAATTATTGGGGGATTGTGTTGCTACAAATTTAGCTGAAATTATTTCTTGGGGATTTACCTACAAAATTATTACTTGAGAAATTATTGGGGGTTTGTGTTGCTACAAATTTAGTTGAAACTATTTCTTGGAGATTTACGTAGGATTTTTGTGACTCGAAAAATTTAAATAGGCAAAGGATAAACATGAAGAATAAAAAATACAAAGAAATTAGACAATAATAAAAAAATATTATTTATACAAAATTTATATATATATATATATATAATAATATAATAATATATATATATATATATTATTTTTATCGTTGATTTTAAAGTAATATATTATATGGCGTACTTTTAATTACACAATTTATTCATAACTAGACTGAGCATAATTATATTATTTGTTTTACTGTTATTATTATTGTATTAATCCGCAACCTTAGTCAATTTTATTTTTTCAATATATTTATTTTCTAGTTTGATTTTGCCAATTTGTAATAGTTTTAGCCTAATTTTATCCAATTTATTGCAATCTTAACCCAAATTGTGTCCAATTGAACTCAATTTCAAATTTCATTTAATTTTTAAACCAAATTCTTATTCTTTAGAACTCAGCCGTTGATCAACATTTATTTATTATTATTATAATTATATTTATTTTGAATATTAAATTTATATAGTTACTATATTTATTAAATATCAACCTAATTCAATTCAATTTTTCTAATTTATTTAAATTCTAGCCATTTATACTCAATTTGTGTCAATTGAGTTTAATTTGACTCAATCGAAATCCTTAATTCAATTTATTTAACCCAATATCTAATCCCAATTTGACTCATCTCCTCAAGTCTAATCTCAATCGTTCATCAGATTTGATCGACGACTAATATTAAATCAATTTTCACTAATATTTTTCTTGAAATTGGACAGCTTCAAACTATTTTTCTTGAACTGGGGCTATATTGGAAACAACCTATTTACCTTAGCAGTAAGTTCTGCATACACTATACCCTCCACGGACGTCAATTTGTGGGAATTAATCGGGTTACTTGTATTGATACCCAATTTTGACCTTAGACTGCTATTTTAGTAAATTTACAAATATTGTCTATTATTATTATTACTATTATTATTATTACTATTACTATTACTATTATTATTAAATAGCAACATTTATTAAATAGCAACATAAGTCAATTCAATTTGCTAGCTTATGTAATGTCTAGCTTAATTCTTATTCAATTAATATCAATTTTAGTCAGAATTGATATCAATTCAAGCTGAATAAACCTTAGCTTGACTCAATTTTGAAAATACTTGTGAAGCTCACACGAGCTGATCAAACAACTGAATATGATATCAAAGATGTATTTGAGCAGATCATCAATCTTACCTTGATTCGTTATTGAGATAAAAAAATTAATGATCATCAGTGACGAATAAGTAATTCAAGATTAACTAACACCTCTACCTAAATGCACATAAAATAATCTTGCATTTAGTCTCAAAATTATTAATATAAGCCAAACAACTCCCTAGAGATAAGTTACTATGATTACTAAGTGTGAAAAAGCAGACAACACTTTGTCGACATGCCTGCTTCTTCACCTGCTTCAGCTACTCCATGATTTCACTATATTACCCCCTAATTAATTATTATAAGTCATTTATATATTAAAAAAATTAATAATATTTAATAAAAAAATAAATAGACATTTATAACATGTCTGCTTCAGTTGCTGTTGACACCTAATTTTAACCTCTCTATGCTCTCTTAGGCTGCTATTTTATCAAAATTATTTAATTTCAAATATTAATATTTTTACACATTATTCTCGTATTATATAAATAACGACATGTCACATTAATGATTTAAATGTTTACAAATTATTTTTATTAATTTTTATTATCATTTTTTATAATTTATTAATTCAAATACAATATTTTACATAATTTTATTACTTAAATCATCTTTCATAAATATGCACACTCACAATTTACAAATACATTATCTAATTTTTATTATTATTATAATAATTATTATTATATTTAAATTTTGTAACTAATTTATTTTAAATTATTAAGGACAATTTTGTAAAATATATTTTTTTAACATAATCTTAATTCTACACGTGTTGTCTATTGTTAATAGCGACACCTTATTATATTTATTAAATAGCAGTCTAACTTAAAAAAAAATTCCTAATTTATTTAAATTCTAGCCATTTTGTACTCAATTAATATCAATTTTAACCATATTAACATAAATTTTTAGACATTTTACATAATTTCATTAAATTATTTTTCGTAAATATACACACTCACAATTTACAAAAGCATTGTCTATTATTATTATTGTTGTTGTTGTTGTTAAAATAGCAGTCAATTACATTTAATTTCCCTTTTAGTATTAAATTATCAGTGAATTTGTATTCAATTGATGACAATTATAGCCAAATTGATACCAATTTTAAGCTTAAACTGAAATTCAATTTTTCTGACCCCTTTTTAAATAACTTTAATCTCAGGCGTTGATCAAAACTAATCCAACAACTGAGATCAAATTTCTCACTCCTCTCCTTTTAAGCAAAACAAAAAACCTTGATCTCATTTCTACCAAAAAATCTGCCTCTCTCTATCTTCCCACTCTCTATACTTTCTCTCTCTCTCTAAAACCAAAATAACAGATGCCGCCTCCACCGCCTTCACTAGCAACCACTGGTAAGCTATTTTTCTCCTCCCCAAGGTTTGCCGCCGCTGCACAAAAGTCATGCTGCCGCCACAGCCATCGCCGCCGGCGGACTCAACAATTTCATCTAATCACCACGATTCAGGTGCCGGTGATCCGCTGCTCCTCCCTCTGTGTCCGTCGCCTCCTTTCCTAACACCACCAACAATGGCAACAACCATACCAACCGTCCCTCCATTATCCTTTTCAACCATACCCTTCGTCCACCAGTTACAAATGTAGATGACAAGCAAAGTGCGACTTGAATGTCTGACATCTTTTTTGGCCCTGAGTTGACGAGAAGGTTTGCGTACTTTCAGCTTAGATGCATTTTTGATAGACAAATTCTTTTCGGGAGATATGTTCTTAGTTATGCGCTTCTCCAGTGTATTGTAAGTTAGAAGAAGCACCGATAGGCTCTCTATGTTTTAGACCAGGCTGTGGCCTTCGTACCACTTGTCATAAGGTAAACTATTTCTATCTCCATCTCCTTTTATTTTCATGTAATTCTATTTGATATTGTTTATTCATGTGTTGGTTTTATACTTGGATCGATTTAGTTATGTGTATGGTCAAAAGCCTATGTTTTGTCATGACAAGAAGAATTTTAATCAGGGCAGCAGCACTATATGTGTTCACTTGTTAGGATACATTAGTGCTGCACCATTTTTTCTTTTAAAAAATTATTTTTCCTTTATAGTTTTCTTTCTGTCACTATTTTATTCTATTGTGATACAAAGAAGAAAATGAAAGTTTATTTTTCCTTATATTTGTTGATGTCTTGTTCTTCCTTCCAGTGTTACTAACCTTTTTCTCAACTCCTAACTTGATCTATAATTATTTTCATGGACATCATTAATTATCTGTCATGTTGCATATAGGCCTGTTTTGCTAAAACGAAATTGTACTGTTCGTGCAAGATCTAGCTGTCTGTGAACATTAATATCCAAAATTAAGAGGATGGAAAATTTAATGCCTTGCTCTACTATAGATCTTTATTCAGGTTGTCAAGAGGCAAAATCATCCATCAGTAGATACAAAAGATTATATAACTGTGTATGGTCAGCGGAATGTCAAACCACATTTAATGATCTTATAACTGTTATAAGACTTGACAAACCTCCTTCCTTTTAAGATAGCTTTTGGATTGTGAGTTGGCCTTAAGCTATGAGAGTCAGACACGTTAGGTCCGATGTGGCGCCCTCATATCGTGTGGGGTTGTGAAGCAGGGTGCAGCTAATATGAACTTTGTAATTTCAATTGCTTTCCATATGGAAGTATATTCACACCGCACCTGTATTTTTTTACTTCTTCAATCCTAGATTGTATTACTATTTCTTAAAAGATCATAACTTAAGTTTTGATATAATATGCATTTTGGTGAATGGAATGTCCCCCGTTATTAAATGGGTAGAATCTTGTGATCCTTGTAAGGCCTGAGCAATATCTTTCCTTTGAGCCAGCTTTTGAGGTGTGGGTTAGGTTTAAAGCCTAATTTGAATGTTATTAGAGGTAGGCCTGATATGGTCCCTTACATTTGGGGAGTGAGTGAAATCTTGAGATCCTTAAAGGTGAACTTTTGTTTTGAATTTACTTTAGTTTGGTAACTTGTGAAGTGAATTAGTGGCTTGAAATGTTTAAGTGTAGGTACTTGAAAGGTGAATGTTTGTTTTGAATTTAGTAGGGTACATGGTCACTTGAGAAGTGAATTAGTGACTTCGATTTGTTTAAGTGTAGGTAATTGAAATGTGAACTTGTGTTTTGAATTTAGTAAAGTACATAGTCACTTGAGAAGTGAATTAATGACTTGAAAATGTTTAAGTATAGGAACTTGAAATGTTAATTTGTACTTTGAATTTAGTAAAGTGTGGTCACTTGAGAAGTGAATTAGTGACTTGAAAATGTTTAAGTGTAAGTACTTGAAATGTGAACTTTTGTTTTGAATGTAGTAAAGTACATGGTCACTTGTGAAGTGAATTAGTTACTTGAAATGCTTAAGTGTAGGTACTTGAAATGTAAACTTTTGTTTTGAATTTAGTAAAGTACATGTTCACTTGAGAAGTGAATTAGCAATTTGAAAATGTTTCAAGTGTAGGTACTTGAAATGTGAACTTTTGTTTTGAATTTAGTTTAGTTTGGTAACTTATGAAGTGAATTAGTGACTTGAAAATGTTTAAGTGTAGGTATTTGAAATATGAACTTTTATTTTGAATTTAGTTTAGTTTGGTTACTTGTGAAGTGAATTAGCAACTTGAAGTGAAAACAGGAAAAGCGACCACGTGTGGTCGGTTTTTGTGGTCGCTTTTCTTGTTTATTCTAGTAGTGGTAGTTACTTGAAAATATGGTTAAGTATAGTGACTTGAAACCTATACTAGTGACTTGAAAATTGTTAAAGTGTAGTTACTTAAAATGTGAATTAATTACTTGAAAGTGGTTAAGTATAGTTACTTGAAAATGGTTAAGTATAATTACTTGAAATGTGAATTAATTATTTGAAAATGGTTAAGTGTACTGATTTGAAATATGTACTAGTGAATTGAAAATGGTTAAGTGTAGTAACTTGAAATGTGAATTAGTTACTTGAAAATGGTAAGTGTAGTTACTTGAAATGTGTACTGGTGACTTGAAAATAGTTAAGTATAGTTACTTGAAAATGCTAATATATACATATTTATATTTGTTGATTGTTATGATTTTATTTGCTACTATAATATCATATAATTTATACTAATAATGTTTTTAACACTTTTTATGACCTGAATTAACATATTCTTATGCATAATGAGTTTGAAAGAAAGAAACAAGAAATATTAGTTGCTCAAAGTGTATCAATTGTGGAAGAAGGATGAGAAAAGAATTAGACTTGTTGGTGAAACATGTATACAAGAAATCATCTGCAAATGATGAACGTCCATCTCAAGAAGACAACCAAGCTTATGAGGATGAAAGTGATGGTGACTCTGACGACGTGAATGAAATTGATAATCCTGATAACGTGAATGAAAGTGATCCGATCCTTATGGTTGTAGTTTTATTGAGGATTCAAGTTTAAAATATTTTGTTTTGGACCATTTAAGTATCATACATTATTGATGTGGATGTTTTGAATTATGTTTTTTTCTGTTAGCTGTAAGGGTTTACATTAGATTTGTATTAAATGATGTTTTTGAGAATTATTAAAGGTTTTGAGTAGATTTTTGATTAATTGTGAAATGTTTTTAGTAATTTACGTGTGAATTATTATTTGAAATTTTTATGGGGATGTACATGCTAAATATTTATGAAAATTTTCTTGAAAAAATTTGTTCTTGCGAATTTACTTGGGGTATTTCATACGAATTTTCTTGCGGAATAGTTTCATATATATCTGCCAGAAATTCTACCAAATAATTCATGCAAAGTTTTTATGGTTAATCGCAAATAAATCCGCAAATAACATATCTGTGGATTTATTTTTGCAGCTAAATTACCTAGGGATTTACTTGAGAATCTTTGTGGGGAATAATTTGAGAATTTTTTCTTGAAAATCCGTAGGTAAAATTCTCTTTATGAAATTTTGTCAAATAATTCATGTAAAATTTTGATGTTTAATGCAAATAAGTTCGCAATAAACGTACCTACAAATTTATTTCTGCAGCTAAATTACCTAGAAATTTACTTGAGAACCTTCATGGAGAATAATTTTTGATTTTTTCTGTAAAAATCCGCAGGTAAAATCTGCAGGTAAAATCCGCAGGTAAATCCACAAATAACATAACTGTGGATTTATTTCCACAGCTAAATTACCTAGAATTTTATAAATCTACAGGTCTACGAAGTTCGTATATTTCCTTTGAATTCTAATTGGTATCACATTATATCTATAAAATTTCCATTAATAAGCAGTTTTCTAGTATTGTCCATTGATTATTTTTCCTGCTCAATTGAAGGGTAGTTTAAGTAATTAGCAGAGGATTTATGGGTTGGGGCAAGAGAAAGTTTGACTCATGTCTTGGCGGAGCAAACCCAAAATATGAAATCGATTCAATTTTCAGCCATGGTCACTGTGGAGAATCCAAAATCTGGACCTAAAAGGTTTATTTAATGGAAACTGAGTTCATTTTTATCTCGAAAAACCAAAGCAATTGGAGAAAAATAGAGTTTTTTAAGGATGACTATCTCAGGTATGTCAATGATTTCTTCTTTGATCTAATCAACCCTTTTATTTTTTGTATGTAGACGAAGTGCAAAAGTAGCCATTTTTTACCATTTTCAAGGTCATTGGCGGTTGTAAATTCCTTGATTTTATGGCTCTGTAAAGAGAATAACCGAAGTTTACCAAATCTCACGGAGTTACAATGTTACGGTTTATAGAGTATTGGAAGCTTAGCACAGTACGAAAAATGAGGCCAACCGGGATAAAAAGGATTTTTTTTTCAGTGTAGCTATACCCTCTTTAAAGTGCCTTTGAATTCTCTATTGGTGTATTTGTGCAATAATAATAATAATAATAATAATATATTTCCATTATTATAATTAGGGGTGTACAGACCAAATCGTCAAGTCAAGTCGAACCGACGAACCAAACCTAACCGAGAAAAAAACCCGACTTATGGCTTGATTTGATTGGTTTGACGTTAGGAAAAAAAAACCCGACCATTCTTGGTTTGGTTTGTTGTTAACAAAAAAAAAGTCAAACCGAACCCGAATCAAACCGACATAATATATATATATATATATATATATATATATATATATATATATATAATATTCAAACTTTTTTATACATAAAATATTAATTATAATCTACTTTTTAAATACTTTTTCAACTAATTTTTGTAATTTTCAATAATTTGAAAGTAGATGTAAATATATTTAGATTTGGGTTTTAAGTTGTAATATTTGTCCATTAATTTCTAATTAAATGATTGAAAACCCAATATAAACTTAAAACCTAAACTTTTCACTCTTCATCTCACTTTTTAGTTTCAAGAGAGTTTTCCGCTCCTCATTTTTTCATAATTATGGTTTTTCATTAGCACATGAGTGAAAATATATTTGATCTAATCTTCGATCACAATATAATTGTAAAAACTGAAGATTATAAAAAAAACCCAAAAAGAATTAAAAAAAATCAAAAAATTCAAAAAAACCCGACTAAAATCTAAACCGGAAAAATTAATTTTATGTTGTTTTGATTTGATTTATAGTTTTAATAAATCGACATGATTGATTTTTTTTTTTTAATAAAAACCGAACCAACCCAACCTATGTACACCCCTAATTATAATATTGATAACCAACCCGACCATCGACGGAACAAGCATGTTGATGGTTGTGTTACTACGGAACATAGACACTATCTAGTATGGATCATCACTATCTAGTTATATGGAAGAGTGAGTTGGAGGAAGACCAATGGTATATTTGCCATTCACATCTAAATGGTACAATCATTAGTCAATAATCATATCAACAATGAACTTCATTTGCCATTTTTTTAGCTTACGTGTCTACATTTTCTAGGTGGATCCATAATGTGACTAACAACATTTTTACTTACAAGTCTCAACTTATTCAACCACATTATTTACGAAGTAATATTTTAAATAAATTTAAATTTTTAATTTGAATCTCCTTTCATGAAATGTTAAATTATTTATATGAGAAAAAACATCTTTTTCCCTCTGAACTTGTCCTCCAAACTTATTTAAACACTTAAACTTAACTTTACTTTATTTACCTCCCTTAACATTTTTAAAGTGAATTAATTTTATCCCTTAATATATATTATCACTCTCATAACGGAGAGTGTGTTACACTCTCCACACCTCAGCGCCACTTCATTGCCATGTAAAATTTTATAATTTATTTTAAAAAAGTAATTTCGCACACACACACACACGCACACACACACACACACACACATATATATATATATATATATATATATACATATATACAAATATAAGAATTAAATAAAAATGTCCTCCCCCTCCTTTTCCTTCTTCAGCACCCTCTCCCCCCAATTTTTCCTTCTTCTTCAGCCTCTCTCCCCCGTCCTCTTCCAGCGCCCCCCCTTCTCCCCCGCAACCCCTCCCCAGCAAAATTGCCCCCCTCTTCCCAGCTCTTTCTCCCCTTTCAGTACCCTAACCCCCCTCTCCCTCCCTCCCTCCTTTCTTGTTAATACAAAAATACCTTCATTTTTTTTTCAATCCCCACCAGCCGCAACTCCACCCCTAAAAATAAGTTTGTAATATTTTTTTTTCTTATTTCTAATTCAAGTTTGGAGTTTAAAAAAGTAGAAATTCAACAAACTTATATCGTCATTCTCCATTTCTAATATGTCTCTTGTGAATCCAGGTATAAAAAACAAACCAAAGTGCAGAACTATAATCCATTTTCCTTATTTGCAAAGAAAAAAGTGAGAAATTAAAGGAGAGCAATGAAGAATAAAAATTTTTTATGTGAATTTTAGAATTATGCAGTTCTCTTAGACTAACTAAATCAGGAGAATGACTACAAAACGAGGAGAATGATGACAAAATTAGAAATTAAATGAAATTTTATTGATGGTAAATGGTTCAAAGACAAAATCATTAATTTAATTTATTTTTTGTTCAAATTTTGAGGGAGTTGGATTGAAGTTTGAGATGGTGTTTAATGGAGATTTTTTTTTAATTTAGTGTATTTGTTGTTGTTCTTTGATGGTGTTAATGGAGGAAAATGAAAAAATTAAAGGAGAGTGTTGATGAAGAATGGATTTAAGGTTGTTAATGGAGGAATTTGAGTGTTGTGGATGTTTTGGAGAAGAAAGAATAAAAGGTATTCAATAGAGATTTTTTTTAATTCGGTGTCTTTGTGGTTGTTCTTTGATGGTGTTAACGAAGGAAAATAAAAAAAATTGAAGAAGAGTGTTGATGGAGAATGGATTTGAGGTTGCCAATGGAGGAATTTGAGTGTTGTTGATATTTTGGAGGAGAAAGAATAAAAGGTGTCTATTTTTTAATTTTTTTATTATATTTTTAATATAATATTAGTTTTTTTTTTTTTACAAATATATGCATTTTTTTTCTTTAAATAAATATTTAAAAGAAATTAAATAGACAGAAAAAAGAATTTTAACGAGCCCAACGACGCTTGTTTACACGCGAGCAGTTAAGGGGGGATTTTAATTCACTTTAAAGATGTTAAGGGAGTAAATAAACAGAAGTTAAGTTTAAGTGCTAAAGTGAGTTGGGAGGACAAGTTCGAGGGGAAAATGATGTCTTTTTTCTATTTATATAGAACTAAAATTATTTTTTATTTTTACATGGTAAACGTTGAATTTTTTTCTTCATATATTTATCTTCTTATATCTTAAAATTTCTAAGTAAAAAAAACTATGTTTTTGATAGCTTATGTGTCTATATTTTCTAAGTGGATCCATTATGTGGGCAATAAATTTTTACTTACAAGTCTCAACTTATTCAACCACATTATTTACGAAATAATATTTTAAATAAATTTAAATTTGTAATCTGAATCTCCTTTCACGAAGTTTATATAGAACTAAAATTATTTTTTATTTTTATGTGGTAACTGTTGAATTTTTTTTCATATATTTGTTTTCTTATATTTTAAATTTTCTAAGTGAAAATTCTGAATCCGTCAAAATTTTTAATACTCCAAGATTTTGATATTTTAGTTTTTTGCCCAAAAAATACTATCACACATGAATTTGGTGGATTAAAATTTAAAGTTGTTAACCTATTTAAAGATAGTTTTTTCATAATCAAATAATTTTTTTCACTATAAATGTTTTACTAGAAATGAAAAAGAATTACATATGTAATATTAATATAAGGTTTCGAACACACAATTTTTGTATGCACTTATGAATTGTAGATTTAACCACAATTGATGTGCATGTCAACTTGCAAAACAGACATTTAAAAGATAATTTTTTAAAAAAAAAAAAATTGAAAATACACTAAATGGTCAGTGTAAAGAACTTTTACTATATTATATAAATATATTTATACGTAAGCTTTCATAAAAATTGAGTTTTGTAATTTAAAAAATAAGATATATATAATACTCCACATCCATTCCTTTTCATTTGCCTCATTTGGGTTGTGCTTATATTTCGAATGTTTGCTCTTTTAATCTTTCATGAATAGTTTGAACAAAATTTTCTTATCATACCCTTATTCAATAAATGTAATCATTATTGATTTGGAAAAAGGTATAAAATTTAATTAGGGGTATAGTAGTAAAATTACTTTTCATTTTATAGGAGTAAGAGATTAAGGTTTGTGTCTAACCCAAAGAGAGCAAATAAAAAGGAATGAAGAGAGTACGATATAATAGATAAATTAACCTGCATGTAAAATAACTCTAAACTAACATTAAATAACATACATTTTTTAAATCCCTTTAATATAAATTTTAACTCCATCAATATTATATTAATTTGACTTGTGCTCTATTTTTATAGATAATTCTGAACCATCAGTGACATATCTTTAGTATATTTTATATTATTTTATTATGAAAATAAATGTATGATATATTTATATGGATATGAACAATCTCTTATATCCTTAATATAAATACGCTATTTACTTTAATTTATATAGTATATTAGGTAAAAAGATCATATTTTAAGAAAATATTGCTCGTAAGATTTTATAAAAAATATTAATATACTGCACTTATAATTTTAATTTATCCTCTTGTATAATTTTCAAATAAAATTAAAAAATAAAAAACATTAAAATTAGTTACTTAATTCAAGAAAATGTGTTCGATTTGATGTCAAAATAAGCATTGAATCATATTATATTTTAATTTTAATGAGGGCTATTTAAATAAGTTGTAAGCTATTATTTGGTTTTATAAAAAAAAATAGCTTTTTCAAAGTGTTATCTCTATTAATATTTTTTATCGTATTTATTTGAAAATATTAATTTATTTTTTTAATAAACTAATTAAATATCGATAAATACATTTAAAAGTGTAATATTAGACCCGTAAAATGGGTCCTTCATTATCTAGTATTAATATAGACGGTTGTATTGAAAATATTCACCAGTCTTTTGTTTAACTAAGGCCTGGTTTGGCCATAAGAAATTTTTCTTTTTTTGAAAATTCTTTTCGTTTTATTTCAAAAATGGTATTTCGTCATAAGAATTCACTTGTTTTCATTTTTTTACTCCTACTTCAATCACAAAAATTTAAAAATAGCTTCAATTTATATTCATGGTCAAACACAACTCTAACTCCAATCCTAACTACAAAAATTTTGTGATTTTCATGGCCTAACACCTACTAAATTGAATATTGTTTCAATTAATTTTTATTAAAACCATTAGTGCAATAATAACTTAAAATTTAAAATCTTAAATCTTATCTCTATTAAAAAAACTACTCCCTCCATTTTATTTTATGTGTTGCTATTTAATCGGGCACGGAGTTTAAGAAATAAATGATGACTTTATAAAGTTTACAAAATTGCCCCTCTTAAAGTTTACTTTTTAATTGTCTTTTTTTATAAAGTGAAACCCACTAAGAAAAAAATGAGGATGATGTCATTAAATAATTATCAAATAAAAAAATAATATTTTCTTAGGATTGATCAAAAAGAAAATGACACAAATAAAATTGAGCCGGATGGAGTATAAAAGTTATACCCTCTTAGTAGCCAATAAGTACCCACGTACTTTGTTATTCCATATCTTATTTCCTAATAATAGCAATAATACTAAACAGTTAAGAGGATGTCAATCGATGGGACCAGTGGCATGCGTGTGTGGTTTAGGCAGGCAGTCGCATTAATCCTTTATTAGGTCACTGCTACGCATCCGACACAGATTTACGTCACAACTTGCTGTTTGCTTTGCTCAGCTTCAAAAATCCAAAGCAAGTCTTCCTTTTTCTTTTCTGACAAAAGAAAGTTGTCTACGACTCTACTAGGTTTTATTTAGTCCACTAGATGAGTTTTGCCCGTACATAGCACGGATTCAACATTTTAAATTTGAATATAGTTTAATTTTAA
Source organism: Capsicum annuum (assembly GCF_002878395.1). Lineage (NCBI taxonomy): Eukaryota > Viridiplantae > Streptophyta > Magnoliopsida > Solanales > Solanaceae > Capsicum > Capsicum annuum. Next base: position 66,813,826 of record NC_061116.1, on the reverse strand, counting down.
TCTAATCTTTAGTTGCATTTACAATCTAAACACTAAACAGGAACACAATATAGAAAATCATAATTTTACAAACACACAATTCCATTCGATGAAAGGGATAAACATAGAAGACTACCTATGAATTGAAGTACATTCAAGAATAATTAGAGGCGGAATCAGTATTTAAAGTTAGGAGTTCTAAATATTAAAACGGGTCAATGATCTCAAATCAATATATAATAACCGTTAAAAAAACAAGCAAACAAGTATCGATGTTTGTAGACATGTAATTTTGTCTCAAAAATTAACTTCTACTCATTTACCTTTTCCTACCCTACCCTACCCCTACCTCACCCCTACCCCATCTATCCCCTACCCCCACCTAATCCCACCCTAGATTCACACCCACTCCTCCATTATTCACTCACCCACACAGCAAAGTAATACTCTACACAACACACTATTAGAAAATCGGTTTTTTCCGACTACAAATTTCGACCGAAAATAATTAGTCGGAAAATTTTCGACTACATCCGTCGGAAAAATAAATTTTAATTTTTATTTTTTATCAAATATTTTTTCGTTATTATTTTCGACGATAACAATCATAAGATTTGACGGTAAATTTTGGGAAATATACATTCCGACTAATTTAGTCGGAAAGTTTATAAATCATTCATTTAAATATATAATTAAATTGTTTTAATTTATTTAAATATAAAATTAAATCAAATTAATTAATTTAAATATATAATTAAATCGTATTAAATATATAATCGACGAATATAGTCGGAAATATTAAATAGTTAAATATACTAAAAATATTTCTAACCGCTGTAGTCGAAAATTGTAAATAGTTAAATAGAAGGTTCACCTCCTAGAGGACCTAGACATTTGTTCACTTGAAACTTAATCTTTAAAGCAATTTGTATGTCATGGACAACTAAGCTGGAAGAGAAGCTTCAGAAATGATGAAATATAGCAACGCAAAGCATGAGGCATGAATATATAATTAAATTATTTTAATTTATTTAAATATAAAATTAAATTGAATTAGTTAATGTAAATATTTAATTAAATCGTATTAAATATATAACTGACGGATGTAGTCGAAAATATTAAATAATTAAATATACTAAAAATGTTTCCGACCACAGTCGTCGAAAATTGTAAATAGTTAAATATATTAAAATTTTACCCGACTACTGTTGTCGCAATATTATATGTAATCATTAAATAATTAAATATAATATAAAATTATAATAAAATATAAAATTTTATTTAATATATAACCGACTGATGTAGTCGGAAACTTTAAATAATTAAATTTATTAAAAATTACCTGACCACTATAGTCGGAATGTTATATTAAATTATTAAATAATTATATTATATAAAATATAAAATTGTATTCAATACACGATGTAGTTGGAACATTAAATAAATAATTAAATATGTTAAAAGTTTATCCGACTGTTGTAGTCGAAAAATATAAATTATTAAATATATTATATCCGACCGGAGTGGTCGGAATATAAAATATAAATAGAACAAAACCCTTTTCCACTTTCCTAACTCACAACCACATCTCTCTCTCTATCCTTCTTTCTAAATACCCGACCTGTGAAGGTGATGGCGACGACGCGCAAAGGCGAACCATTATCCAATTTGTTGTCTCTCTCTCACTGCTGCTTTAATTTTTCTTCTTTCCTATTCCAAGGTAAAATTCCTTTTTCCAAACAACCATTCTGGGACAAGGCTCTTTTGGCCTGAAATTTCTTGCTACCGACTCAAAACAAGGAGAGAAAGAGTTCTTTACAGAGGTATGGATTGCTTGTTAACTTTTTCCATGGAAAATAACAATGTTGTGACTTCTATAAAGAATTATTCTACTGCAGTATCCAAAAATAATATTGTTGTGGCAATCCAGTAAATATTGATTAGAAATACTTGAACATTCATGTCAAGTCGAAGAAACTTTTGGCACATTAATTTGTAGAATTAGAAAAGATGAAAAAAGGTCAAATATATGATTAAAATGTATTTAAGTGTATATATGCTGAGAAATAACCAATTGTTCAGATGAAGATATTCATGAAGCTAAGAGATTTGGAAATGTCCCAAACATATGGTAGTATTAGGGAATGCAAAGATGTCAAATAAGGGGAATTAAAAACATCTGTTCCAATATATGAGAATCAAGCGGATTAAATAATACTTACTACTAAATTTATTTGGGACATGCCTATTGTGCCTGATATGGTCGTGCCTGATATGGCTGTGGTAGAACAATAAATGTTTAAAAAGTTTCATAAATAACTATTGAAACTAAGTAAAGCATTGAAAACTAATGGTCCTTTAAGCCTTGAAATGTATGAAAACTACTGTTAGTGTTTTTTCTTCTATTAGTGTTTTGTTTCTCTTGTTTTTGTTTCTCTTCTCTATTATTATTGTTGTCGTTCTTGTGTAGATGAAAAATGAAGATCGTACATGGATGTGTAATAGACTTTATCCTAACTGTGCGGGGTTGAGGGAGGAATATAAAGATGGGGTAACTGAATTTATTTCTAAAGCAATGACACTTAATGATTTTCTTACTGAAAGGACAATTAGGTGTCCTTGTAGGAATTGTAAGTGTTGCAAAGATGTCCATGAGTTGTCCACACAGTACAGTTCAAATGCTGTTACATTACATCTTTATAAGAAGGGTTTTATGTTAAATTGTACTGTGTGGACAACTCATGGAGAGAGTAGTGCTGCTAATAATTTTGCTTTTCAGAATTATGTTGAAAGTCCAATAAGAGAGAATAATGTTGAAAGTTCACGATATAATGAGATGGTTAGGGATGCTTTTGGGACACACTCAAGGGCTCAAAATGAACCAAATAATGAGGCTAAGCACTTTTATGAAAAGTTAAAGGAAGCTAGTCATCAATTGTATGAAGGATCAGTGTATTCTAAGTTATCTGTTACCGTTCGATTACTGAGTATTAAGTCAGATTATTCTATTTCTCAAGAGGGCATAAATTCTATCATTGGACTTATGAATGAAATTAACCCAAATAAACTTGACTTACCCAAAGATTTCTACACAACAAAGAAATTGGTTTCTAAGTTAGGACTTTCATCAGAGAGGATTCACTGTTGCGAGAAAGGTTGCATGTTATTCTATAAGGAAGATGCAAATTTAGAACATTGTAAATTTTGTAATCAGCCTCGTTATAAGGAAGTCACACATGTCAAAGGGAAGAAGGTTCCTGTGAAGTCGATGCTTTACTTACCCCTTATACCACGGTTAAAGAGGTTGTATGCATCAATGAGCTCTGCCCCTCTTATGAGATGAAACTATGAAAATAAAAGATCACCTAGTGTTCTATGTCATCCGTTGGATGGAGAAGCATGAAAGCATTTTGATAGTGTGTATCCGGATTTTGCTAGTGAACCAAGAAACATTAGGTTGGGATTATCTACTGATGGATTAACTCCATTTTCTTTCTCAGCTACACGATATTTATGTTGGCCAGTGTTTGTGACCCCTTATAATCTCTCGCCTGAATTTTGTATGATGAGTCAATATATATTTCTAACTTGCATTATTCCAGGTCCTCGCAATTCAAAAGTTTTTATTGATGTATTTCTTCAACCATTGATTGATGAGTTGAACTTATTGTGGCATGAAGGTGTGGAAGCATATGATGTGTTAATGAAACAAAACTTTAGATTGTGTGCTACTTTGATGTGGACTATAAATGACTTTCCTGCTTATGGAATGATGTCTGGTTGGTCCACTGCGGGCAAGTTAGCTTGCCCTTGTTGTATGGAAGACACAAAAGCATTCACTTTGAAACATGGAGGTAAAAACTCATGGTTTGACTGTCACCATCGATTCTTGCCAATGCAACATGAGTTTAGGAGAAATACTAGTGATTTTATGAAGAATAAGATAGATTTTGAGGAGCCACTGCCAATTTTGTCACGACAAAAAAATTTGTGATAGAGTGAGGAATCTGCCTAAGGTAACAGAGTTTCCACCATCCAGGATACCTAGTTATGGTGTTATACATAATTGGACTAAACTAAGCATATTTTGGGAGTTAGATTACTGGAAGGATAATCTTCTGCCTTATAATATGGATCCATGCATATTGAGAAAAACTTCTTTGGTAACTTGTTTAATACTGTGATGGATGTAAGTAACAAAACAAAAGATAACTTGAAGGCCAGGATGGACTTAAAGGAGTATTATCGGCGCAGTGAGTTGCACTTGACATACTTAAACATTAAGATTCAGAAGCCCAAGTCCAGTTACACATTCACTTTGGAGAATAGAAGAGTGATTTGTGATTGGGTTAATAATTTGAGAATGCTAGATAGATATGCATCAAATTTGTCTAGGTGTGTTGACATGAAGGAAGGAAAATTGACCTCTATAAAGAGCTGTAATACCTCGAGAACTCTAACCAATAGTGCCATCATAACTCAAGATCATGAGAAATAAATTATTGTGCTTTGGTTGTTTTCTGATCAAGGGTGATGTGTATTAAGGCCTCAAAGATGTCCTAGCGATTAGGTGAATCAAAACATACTTTACCGATTGAATTCTTGAGAAGGATTTTATCATAGTCAACTTCAAACAAGCATATCTCTTGTTACACTAAGAAATTTTGAGCTCATGACCCACTAACATATAAATAATTAAATTAGCTTTCCAACGGTACCAATTTTACCCAAATTCGGTATCGGAGCGAAAAGTTATGCCTATTTTACTCCAATATGTCAGCCTGAAAACTGTATGACGATATTTCGTGATGACTTGTCACAAGTCTGATGGCTTTTCACAAAATGTCATCACCTTAAGTAGAAAGTCACAAATTCTAACATTTTGTGACGACTTGCCACAAAATGTTGTCAACCTTAAGCAGATAGTCATAAATTCCACCTTTTTGTGATAACATTTCGTGACGACTTGTCACAAGTATAACGACTTGTTACAAATGTCGTCAACTATTTTTTTCAGCAATTAAAGAATTTTTTTGCAAGGGTATTTTGGTCTTTTTCCATCTTTTGGAGGCCCCTATATATATGAGAATCCCCGTCCAAACCCTAATTTCTTCATTTTCTCTTCCAATTCTCTTAAGAAAATATATCTAGGGTTTCATTCAAGAACATTAATCTTTCAAAAATCATCCATAAATCTGCAAGATTTCTTCAAGAACCAAGTTTCTTATAGTGTGGGCTTCGAGAATCATTTATTACAAGATTTAAAGATTAAGGTATGTATGTGGGGTTTTGAACAAGAGCAACTCTTTCATTCTTGTGCCCAAATCTTTAATTTCTAATATGGATTTATATGATTTTTCAAGTGGATTTATACCCAAATTACTTCATCACGAGACTATGAGAATATAAATTTTTCAAGTTTTGTCATACATGATTATTTTACTATTCCCAAGTTATGACTTGATATTTAATGTTTTGAATTTCATATTTCTACCATGAGTTGATATTTCAAGTACTTTCAAGATATGTGTCAAGCTTTAAGCTTCCTTATGACAAATTGGATTATTGAGTATATTGATTCATGAGATTGAGTTGTTACAATGAGTCTTGATATTTCCTCAAAGTTGTTGATGTTTCCAAGATTTAATGAATTGATACATTTTGATATTAAGAAAGATTGATTTGATTTGAGTCGAGTTAGGAATCCACAAATTGATTATGATTTGATAAATGAGAAAGAGATTTGATTTGATCTTCATGATAGACCCTTGTGATGTTTGTGGTGGATTTTCTAACGCGTTCTGAGCTTGTGTCTCGGAATAGTATTTAGCACCGAATGGGAAATGTGGTATTTCCCCTGAAGCTACGTGCCACCATAAGATTGGTATTAATATTTGTGGGCTATCCAAGTGAGCCATCATTGTACATATGCATATTTTCACGAAATTGATGATGATATTTACATTGTTGCATGCACCCCCACATACTCAGTACATTCCAAAGTGCTGACCTACATATTTTCCTATGGGCTACATTTTCTCGTAATGTAGTTTCAGGTACTCATCCGCAGCTGCGTTAGCGATATTCGGGTGCCTCACTACATTTTCTCAGTGGTGAGTCCTCATGGTTCGAGGACCGTGTCTATATTTTTTGTGATATTATTTTGTTGTTATAACTTTCAGTACTATTGAGTCAATTGGGGGTTTGTCCCAAGGCTCCTTGATTTTGATGTATAGAGGCTTTGTCAGACTAGAGGGATGGTATATACAGACATTCAATATATACTTTGGTTGTACAGTTTAGTATTCTCTAGTATCTCTCTTGAACCCAATGTGATATATCTCTTTATTATGCATGACTATTGTTGAATTAAGTTCCTTGAGGTAGTGTCTGGCTTTGAGGGTTTGCTTGGGGCTTTGTGTAGCCCTAAGCATCGTGTGACGTCTCGGGATGGAAATTTTGGGGCATTACAAGAGCCATGACTATCACATTTTCATGGAGCCATTGATGCCTATTGCATTCTGTGCATTGGCCAATAGAATCTGGAAGCCTATAACAGAGATAAGCTTATTTTTTAAAGATTTATGTTCTAACACATTAAGGGAGGAGAACCTATCTTTGATGGATATCAACATTCGCATAACCTTAAACAAGCTGGCAAAAATTTTTACTCATGGTTTTTCTGATGTTATAGAGCATCTTCCAATTCACCTTGTGCAAGAGGCATGACTTGGAGGGCCTGTTCAGTGTAGATGGATGTATCCCTTTGAGAGGTTTTGACTTTTAACATTTACCTTCATGTGTTTAATTGAACATTATTTCATTTAAAAGATCATACTATCCAGTATTACTGACAAATGTAAGCGGACTATAAAAAATAGATCCTGAATTGAGGGATCAATATGTGAGGCTTATTTGGCTAAAGAGACCTCTTATTTTTGTTCATATTATTTTGAACATGATGTACCATGTCTGAGAAACCAACCTAATAGGCAAGATGATGGAGACAATACAGATCCTTCATCACCACCATTTTCAATATTCAATCAACCAGGTAAAGAAAGTCTGAAAGGTGGTCCACTTCGATATTTAATGAGGTGGAGCTTAAGTCAGCTATAACACATGTATTATTAAATTGTTCTGAGGTCCTGCCTTTTTATAAGTGAGTATATTTATATTAAGAACAATCATTCAAGGTCTATCTAAGCTTTAACTAATGAAAGTCATAACTTTGTCGGACAGCTACTTTGTGTCTTTACACGGTGATGCTGCTTTTATCCTATGTTTTTAGTGTGGTTTAGAGAATATGTAAGTGTAACTTAAATATTTAACATGATTTAAATTTTTGTTTAATCTTATGTATATTTAAATTCTAACTTTTTTTGAACTTTTTATAGGATTATAATCCACTTAATTATGACCCAAATGGTCAATTTTACGTGATATAGCTTGGGGACCTGACGCTAAAGTCAAAAATTTTTCTAAGTACTCTGTTAATGGGTACAACTTTCATACAAAAGAGTTCTTTAAGGGCAAGAAAACTAACAATAGTGGGTTTTGGGTGAAAGGTGATGGCTGTGTTGATTATTATGGTGTGCTTCACGAGATTTTAGAACTCAATTATCATGTTGGTTGGCTAAAGAAAAACTTGGTTATATTTCGGTATAAGTGGAATGATCCTACGCCTAGGTTAGGTACAAAGGTGCACCCTCAGTACAAAATAGTTGAAACTAAGCGTACAAGGGACTTGGACTCTATGATCCATTTGTCATTGCACAAAATATAAAACAAGTATATTACGCTTCTTATCCTTCGTGTAAGAATAAATTTGCATGGCGGGTAGTTATAAAAATGAAGCCTTTGGGTAGAGTTGAAGTAGAGGATGCATTATATGTAGCGTAGCAGAATGACATTTCAAGTGTTGAAGAAAGGGTGGATGATGAATTACCAGGTGAGTTGCAGGATAACAAAGGCCTATATGAAGAATTTGATCCTTCTGAACTTAGATTGAATGTTCATGATTATGGAGAAGGAACATTCGGGGAAAATAATAAGGAAGATCCAACTAATGAAAATGAAATAAGCGAGGAAGAGTTACTTGATGAAAATGGAACAAGTGATGAGAAAGAATGGATGAATGAATATGAAACAAGTTATGAGGAAGAATTGATGACTGACTTTGAAACAAGCGAGAGAATTGAGTTGTTATTAATAGTAGTAATGTGTTGTAACTAGGTCTTGAATTTTATTTAGCTACTGTTTTTTGCTATTTTTCTTGACAATATAGTGTCTTTTCCTTTTTAAGAACATTTTTGGTTGTTTGATTAAATACAGTGGTAAAACTACTGGTACTATGCATGATTTGCTTGTCTTGTTGCATTTTCTTAAATCCTACTTTTTTAGTTCCTCTGTATAGAGCAACTTATTTATTTGTGAAGTATTTGCTATGAGGTTTTGATTCACTCAACACTACAGGGAATGTAGAATTTAATTTTCTTTTGATCTAAGAAACATATCTGGCTAGCATAACATAGACTAACTCTATTTGGTAGTTTTTTTTTTTCCAGGTGGTTAATAATGAAAATCTATGGCATCAAAAGGTCATGGTAATGGACTGCATAAGAAAGGTAAGAAAGGACCTGATAATCTTCCCGCAGGTCAATATACAACACCACTACCACCACCTGTTATCACAAATATTCTTCCTCCTCTAAGACAAACTATTTCACTTCCAAATGCATTTTTCATGCCCCCTCCGCCCCACCAGTTCCAACCCTCTTCTACCCATAATAGTCTAAATAGTAGCTCTTCATCTGTACCTTCAACATCATCCACACCTAGCCTTTCTGGATTGAGAATTGGAGGCCCTAGCACATCAACATCGCTATCCATTGATAGTGCTACATCGTCTAATACTACAACAACTGCTTTCTAGATTTAGAAATTTAAAGAGGTAGTAGAATATGACGGCAACAGGAGGCTAATTATCTGCCCTGATGGTAATGAGTAAGTAAACCTTATGTTTTTCCATAATTTTTGAAATTTTTGAAATTTTTGAAAGCTAAGATAATTTAATATAATTTTATTGTAGGTTCATTCCCGCATATAACGGCGTACAAATGATTATAGAAGCAATTAAACCATTTTACATGGAGTCGTGGGGTAGCTGGAATGAGATTCGACTCGACATCAGGATTCTTATGTGGAACCAGTTTATGGTATAATCAAAATCAAAGAATTTACCATATTTTAGTATGCTATCAATGATGAATTTATCTTTGTATCCGTCAACTCATTTTATGACTTTATATTAAACTATTTTGCAGAAAAAGTGTGCATGGAATTCTTGTTATGAAAATGAAATACAATGCATTTTCATCTTGAAAGTAGTTGTACGGATCAAAGAACACTTGTATGAGGCCCAGAGGAACTTGGAAAAACCTGGTTGGCTGAATGCTGATGTGTGGGTCCAGTTCTTGAGAAAATGGGATACTTATAAATATAGGGCGAAGAAGGAACGAGCAAAGACAAACAGAGCATCTCAAATAGGTGGCTCGTAGCACACTGGAGGTTTTATGAGTTTCGCTACCCACCGACGAAGACTGGTAATATTAGCTTAAATTTTTGATTTGTTTAGTTTAGTTCAATGTTTTAAACCGTGACATAGTGAAGCCGTGTGGGGCTCTTTTGATTCACTATTGTTGTTATCTTCTTCTTGTTGTTCATCTTGAAGTCTAGTAAAGCAGTGTGTGGCCTATTTCGATTCACTAGCATTGTTGTTGACATTTTCTTGCTCTTGTTGTTGCTTGTTTCTTTTGTTGTGATCTTGATCTTGTATCCATTTTGTGTACCACTTAACTTTTCTATCAGGAATTTGTTACCATGTAAAGTAGTAGTAGATTCTTAGTGGTGACTACCAAAGTTGACTATGTAACTTTTACTAGTATGTATGTGCCTTTTTTTAGTATGTAAGAGATATAAACCTAGTTATGTAGAGTTTTATGGGTAAAAAGTTTAGGAATTAATGATGTAAAATCATGTTTGGTATATGGTAACTGTGGGTTTTTTAATTGTTGTTGCCTTACCTGGACTGAGTGATGCGTGTTTTTGTTTATTGGTTTGTATTTGAAGTCCACATTGTAGATAAGACTAGATTCTATTTGATTTTTTTAAAATTTATTTCACCAATGTTTTTGATAAAATAAAGGGAAGTTTTTTTGAAGATTTGGCACTTGTATGTGGGTGTTTCTGAATTATTTTTGATAGTATAGATGTCCTTATCTGCACATCTGGTGCTTTTTTAGTATCTTTGAGTTATGAACGGGCTTTTATGAGTAAAAAGTTTAGAATTTTACCTTTAGTGTCTAGCCAAAAGGCTATTCATCTTGGCTACCCTCTTTTCTATTTGAAAACTAAATAAATATCATTAGGTACATTGTAGTCCTTATCTGCATATATGGAGTTGGTTCTTCTAACAAGCAGTTCTGTATTCTGACCATCCCATTCTTAGTCCTGCAAATGTTATAATTTGCTAATCTCAATACTATTTCACATTCCACTAGTGTCAATCGGAATGCGTCATGCTATTTTCCTATATTATAATGGATTGAGTTTCCTAGATGATATAGTCTATCTCGACTTGCTTGGGATTGAGTCACCGATACTTTGCACTGCGGAGCCTTACAATGCCATCCCTTAAAAAATAACCAAGAGACGTCACAGGTATATGTCTGAGCTAGCTTGCAGGATATGCAAAAGGTGAGACAACAATACTCAATCTACTGCACAGTGTATGCAGAGAAGTGTCAAAATGGGCAAAATGCTTCATTAAGTTTTGGCACTTGATTTTCATTCTTTTTCTAAAAAATAAGCAAACACCTTCATCCATTTAGTCTTTGAATTGTGTGAACGACTTGGTTGATCAATCTGCTGGTGGTTCTTCTACCAAGCATGTTTGACTTGTTAGTCCAATCAAAATACTTCACGATGTTTTCCTCGATTACATAACTGACATTAACTTTCTTAGGCTTGAGACATAGTTGAGAATACTAGTGTTGACATTAACTTTCAATCAGAGGGATTCACACAATTCTAACGACAAAAAAAAAACACACAACAACAAAAATACACATACTCCCCAATTTCTCTTGAAGATATACACATCCAGCAACAAAATAAAAAACTACTATTTTTTTTTATTCACCTAACACACAGTTCATCACATACAAACATAGACACATACAATACACAACAATAATGATACATATACCTTCACCAAAAAAATGAAGTTAACAGTGAGCAAAAATTAAGAGGAAGAGAGATCGAGAGAGGTAAGAAATAGAGAAAATTGTGAGAAACAGTGAAAGAAAAAAGGGAAAATAGAGAGAAATGTCGGAGGTTGTCTCGTTTTTCCGGCGATGTGTCACCGCAAATCCGCCGGAGACCACCATCCGTTCAAAACTCCAAAAATCGACAACCAGAAATTTATTCCTCACCGTCGTCTCTTGAATTTTGACTCATCCACCATCGGAATCCAAAATCCATTTACAAAAAGCATTGACCCGACTCCATTAAAGTCGATCATTAATGTCACACCGAAAAACAACAATTATCAGTCTAGCTCGGCGTTAAGACGAATCAGGAAAAAATAGTCGATTAGATTATTTTGATTCTTGGGTTTATTTGTGTTGAGGTTTCATTGTTGAGGTTCGGTTCAAGACTTTGAACGCAGTTCTATTTGGAAGAATTATCTCTCTTTGAAATAAAATTGAGGTCCAAGTCTTCTACTCTGTTTCTTTCTATTTTTGTTTTTATGTGATGTTGATGTTATGATTTGTGTGATTAGTGTGGTTAATGCGTTTAATAAGTTGGTTGAACAATTTCATTTGTCGTGGTTTGTTGTTGACCTTGTATGAAATTTGATTAATCATGTTGGTTGAAACAAATTTGAGGGTGGGAATAAAAGATTGACAAAAAGTGAATATCGACTTATGTTAATTGATGGTTGTTTAAATCAAAATGAACGTCGATTATGCCGATATCGATAGTATCATGTCTTAGGCCATGAATCGATAGGCAAACGATAGGGGTAGGCAAATTTAAGAATTATGGATTGATGGATGCTTGAAATGTGTGTTGTATGATTTTGTTTTATCTCTTTTGGATCAATTGTACTATTTGGCTAGGGAATGCCCCAAGGTATCTGTATTGTTTTACGCGGGGAATTCCCCGAGAAAGTTGTATTTGAAGATGAAGCGCAATCAAGGCTCGGAATGTCGGGTGGAGTATAGTCTAGGAGTAGTTTAGAATCGGATTTACATTTCAATATTTTTCTATTTTCGGATTGTATAATTTGGACTGGACATTATTTTGTTTTGATTTTTGTTTTGATTTGCTTGTTTGTTGTGTTTGTTGGTTTATACATCCCATAGTGTCAAATTAGCCGATATACTCCACGAACCGACCGTGGTCGAACCACAAAATGGAGGGGTGCCCAACACCTTTTCCTCGATCAACAAAATTCCTTAGTCGGAATCTCTGTTCTCGAATCAGTTTTAAAGAGTCAAAACCATTTTGAAAAGGATTTTCAAAGGTGACTTAGCACACCCGATTTATGCCAAGTGGCAACTCTGAGTTTTGAATGTAAACAATTTTTTTTGAAACAAATCTTTTTCTTTTGTCACTTTAATAATTAAAACCCTTTTCAAACTTAAAATAAATTCAATTCTTTTGGTAAAAAAGGGGTGTAACATTTTGGTGACTCTGCTGGGGATTTTTTAGAATTCAAGCTTTATTTTGAGTTGTATCGGCTTAGTGTGATACTATAGGTGTATGGACGCCGTGTTTGTATTATTTTTTTTATCATTGTTGAGTGCCTAGGTGCTACATGTTTACAATTTTTCTCTTATGTGTTACCGCTTTATATCTGTCATCATTTGCATAACCTGAGTCATTTCTTTTGCAATAAGTCTCGTAGTACACATTGTGTAAATGACCTCTCATTGAGTTACCCTTATTTTAGGAGGATGAGTCATTGGCTGGTATAGATGGAAAGCAATTACAGCCACTATCAATCATACGCTCCCTCTAAAAGCCTTGTTAGTGGACCCCAGCCTAGGTCAGCCTTTAAGTCATGCTTATCAGCATCATATTAAGATCTAACGGGACCCACTTGGTCTTTTGTAGGAGACTCACCCCTAAAGCATCCCTACATGCTAATTGTTCCATCTTTGAGGGTAACAGGGTCATTTGAAGGATTGCTTTGTGGAAAAACATGATCTAGAGTTAAAGAAAATGTGTAGACAAGAAAATGTTGAAAAAAAAAGTGAGTCCAAAAACACAGACAAAGAGAGAGTTTCATAGTTTTTTTAGTGTTCTTTATGACTTTTATTTTTTACAATTCAAATTCAAAAAGATTTTTAACCCTTTGCACTTATTTTCTCAAAAATACAAAAAAACATCAATTTTTTTTTCTTTTGTTCTCTTTTGCAAGCATTCATATTCAAAAAGATGGTAGAAGTTTTGTACATTTGTTATAACGAAAATACCAAAAATAAAATTTCTTTCATAGTTATTGGTGTTAGTTTTATGTGAAGTGCCTAATTGAAAACCACACAAAAAGATTTTATTGATGTTTTGATCGTCTGTCTGTAGTCGTGTCTCTCAAGTCAAGGTTTATCTTGTTATTTAATCCATAATTATCCTATCTAGATGAACTACACACATTTGATTCTCCTCTCTCGGGAGTGAGATACGTAGGCATCTCTTCTAGGGTTCGATGATCTTATTTAAAAAATTCAAAAAGATTTTCTTCACTTTTTATTAGAGTAGGTGACATATATATCTCTACCAAAAAACTACAATTTTTTTTTAATAGCTTTAAGTTTCATTTTCGTATGAAATTTAAAATTAAAAATCCAAAAAGATTTTTCTTTAGTAATCATAGGTTTCATTTTGTATAGAAATCTGAAAAATTCAAAATGATTTTCTTCACTCTTTATTTAGAGTAGGTGTCATCTACATCTCTAAAAGAAAACCACAAAAAGATTTTCCTTTAACAGTTTCAAGTTTTATTTTCGTATGAAATTCAAAATTAAAAACCTAGAAAGATTTTCTTTGGTAATCATAAGTTTCATTTTGTATAGGAAGCTGAAAAATTCAAAATGATTTTTGTCAATTCTTTTGACAATTTGTTATTTTCTTTTCCTCTTAAAGTTTCAATAAAAATAAAAAGAAAGAGAGTTGATCGGTCATTTTTTGGCCAAACTTCACGAACTACGTCACCTAATTCTCCTCTTTAGGAAGTGAGATATGTAGGCTCCCTTCTTGGGTTCGGTGATCTTTTTTTTTAAAAAAAAAAGAGAAAAAGATTTTGAGAAAGTGTTGAATTCTAACGCATTTGCTATCTCTTGTTCAGTTAGTTTAAGGTGATTGATTTGTGTCATTGTGGATGATCCTCCACATCACACCAAGCCTAAGGTAGAGTTAGTCATGTCCAACAAGGATATAGAGAGTAACATTATGGATTAGATATAGAGTTAGGAAAATGAGAATTTAAAGCAAGAGATTGTGAGACTAAAACAACAAATGATGGAAATGCATTGAGCTTGGGCCAGTGGGTTGCCTCCTCCCTCATTCCCCATTATTGATCCCACAAATACCTTGATTCTTCAATCACAATTGCGAAGTCAATTTCCTACTGTTGTTGATGCACCACAACATGCCTCAAAATTCACTCCAAGACAAAAGCATCCCAATGCTTCCATCACTCATTCTCCAGCTCTTCGATGTGAATCTGCCACATTGATATCACCATCTATCATTTGTGATTTTATTGCTCAAGCCTCTACTAAGGCTTCCATATTGGCTATTCACCCAACAATTGTGCTTTACCAGGCCGCTAGTGAATGCATGTTCAATACTCTTGATGATCATTGCTATATTCCTGATCTCACATCAATGTTAATTGGACCACCAAAATTTCTTAACAAAAAGCCTAGGGATAATTCTACACCAATTGGGGAGTCGTATGCCAGTTTATTCTAGAGATTGAGAGAGTTAGGCATGATCACTCCTCTTCTTGGGTGTACTCCTGATCTATATTCAAGAAACTTTGATACTCATGTACGATGTGTATATCATTCTGATGTTCAGGGTCATAGTATTGAAAGTTGTAGTGCTCTGAAAAGAGAAATTGAAAGGATGATTCAAGAAAAATTGATCGTAGTGCAAAACATTGACACTACAAAGGCAACACAGAATCCTTCACTAACACACAATCATGCATAATATGTGGGAAGCAATAAGTCAAGCATGGGGATTCAGAACTTATTTGTCTAAGGGAATGTGTCAGATAGCGATGAAAGCTCTATTCATTATGATATGCAAATCAGTGGCTAAGATGTCAAGATCTACAATTGGAAAGTCACTCCTCTTCTTACGTGGAAGGATTGTTGGTAGTTTGTTTTGTTTTGTTTTTTTCTTTCTATTTTTTGAATTATTTCAGTGTTGTAGTTCGAAATTTATCTTATTTTGTTTCTCTGTCGTCTTTGTTTAAATCCTTCCATCTTTTCTTTCAGTAAAATGTGGTGTCCCTTATTGTTTTGTCATATTTTAAGTTATTTGTTTATTTTCTTTACACAATATATTTTATGTTGTATTTTAGTGTTATGACATGCTTGTTGAATTTTCAGTCAGATCTTAAAAATTAGTTTTAATCGTGCAACATCGAATCAGAGAGATAAAGTTAGGAAAAGAGAACATCTAAGAAAATAGGTAGAGTGTTGAGGCATTTGATGATCAAGTTGAAGCCTTCGTTAAATATCAGGACAATTATTTTGAGAATCACATGAATAATTTGATCTTCAATAGAAAGACTATCTCAATTAGGTCAAGCAGTGGATGCATGATCCTATATCAAGAGAAATAGGAAGATAACCAACTCCATGGTAGCATGAGTCATTCGATGTGAGGGATGTACAATAAATGTGGAGTTTTATGTTGGACAAGTGCAGAAGTAGTGACACACATGCTTAGGGCAAGCTAGTGCTCTAAAATGTGTCACAAATGATCTTCATTTCATTTTCATATTGCATATTATGTACTTGGATTTTTGAGGATTGATATGATGAAGGCATTTTATTCTGTTATCCAAATATTGTGTCATCCTTTGTTTACCCCATTTGAGCTTTAGTATAATTTTCTTTCATACCCCTCTTTTAGAATCAAGATAGAGTCATCAAAGCTTAAGACAAAAGCGTCGAGAAAAAGAATAGAGTCGCAAAAGTTTTAAAAAAAATATATGTGTGTTACAAAAGAAAGAAAAGAGAAGATTGTCAAGAACAATAGAAAAGAAATACCGAAGAGAAATAAGAGAGTCGATAAAAACAAGAAGAAAAAAAAGAAGAAAAATTAGAATCAAGCAACAAAATAAGTTGTCAGAACTACGCGTAACTGATTCTCCTCTCTCGGGGGTGAGATACATAGGCTGCCCTACTCTGGGATCGGTCCAACCAAATAAAAAATTTAGAATTACTCAGTTAAAAGAAACTGAGCCATGAGTTAATCCTTATTATTTGAGTCAATTCCAAAAGTTGTAAGTCCTACACCGCTTCAAGTGTCGTATGGGCCTCATGCCATTCTTTATTTCTAATATTATTCGAAAGCCAAGTTATAACCAAAGAAAGACCTTTAGATCAGTCATTGAGGATGTTAATGCTAAGCATGCAAGGGATATGATGATGCATTTGGGAACTACTTGTCCTCCTCAGCATAAGGATTCAAGCGAGAAATAAAAATGAGAGAGCTTTATTGTTGAAAACCCTCACGGGCACCGTAACGTGATGGTAAGTCGAGAGAGAATGAAATGAGAGTCTTATTGTGAAAACCTTCACGGGTATCGTAAGACGACTGTGAGTTGAGATAAATAAAAATGAGAGAGTCTTATTAGTGAAAACCCTCATGGGCACCATAAGGCGATGGTGAGCTGAGAGAAAAATAAGAGAAGTTTGTTGGAGAAAACTCTCCAAGGCGTCCCTAGCCGAATGAGTTCTCTGAAAGCGATTTGCCCAAGGAAGTAACTCAATTTCAGGGCCCTTAACTCAACAACAATTGGTGAAAGTTTGGATGGAAAGATCAGACAGCTTAATCCAAAATGCATGTCATAATTATTAGAGTTGACTGTCATTTCAGATAAATTTTTCTTTTCTCTGTTTCAATAGGGACATTCATTATCTGTTCTTTTTTCTTTATATTTTTATTTGTGTTTTATTGAATCAGTTATTCGAATGGAAAGTTATTTTTCTTGTGTCTTTGAGTCAAATCAATGTCAAAGCAAGTGAGAAAAGATTTCAAAACTGACTACCAACTTCTTTAATTGTACAAAGCAAGGAAAAAAAGGCCAACACATAAAAGAGATACGATTGTGAGCCGAAATAAGGTATGCAGAAATTTTTATCAACAAACAAGTCTGAGAACTCATGGAAATACCAAGGTTCAAAGGGTTTATCTGAGGAGAATGGCAAAGCAGAGATATTGTGTTTGTTTCAGAGTCACTCTTAATAATCTGAGTTTGGGTCAATAATGCATCATGTCAATGAGATATATTAATAGTTGGAAACAAGATTAAATATGACGAGGGCAAAAGCGATTGCCACGAAAGCTAAAGCCACAAACCAACCACCATATTTAAACTTACAAGTTTTTTTTGTTTGAAACAGGAACAATTTCTACCTTTAAAGTAAAGGCTTCAAATAGCAAATATTCAGAGGTGCAATTTCTCATTTCGAAAAATGCAAGAGCAGTGTTGCTGTACAGGTTTGGTAATCACAATTATGGCAAAACTCATCATCTTTGTATCCATAAGAGACACATTCTCTAATTTGGGTCTTTCCTGTCTCATGGCTAGGAGGTGAACTTCCTATTTTGAGCCGTTAATCTTAAAAGATGCACTTTTAGTAAGAATCTTTCACTTTCACTCCTAAGAGATGGACTTGTTAGTCTCGATCATTCAATTTTATCCTTACAAAGTGCATTTATCAATCTGAATCTTGATTCGTCTTTCCAATATGCATTATTGCTAGTAATTGTGATTAGGTTTGACCCCCACAAAAACTTTTGATGATAAACTGGTGCAAAAAGAAAATTTAATTCCTGTTATTTGAAACTTCACTTCAGGACCCTCCTAAAAATGGGACATTACTTTATGTTCAGGACCCTCCTGGAAAATGGAAATTTACTTTGTGTTCAGGACCCTCATGAAAAATGAGAATTTACTTTGTGTTCAGGACCCTCCTGGAAAATGGGACATTACTTTATGTTTAGGACTCTCCAAAAAATGGGGTATTACCTATGTTCAGGACCCTCCTAGAAAATGAGATTTTTCGGAGAGTCCTGAATTTACTTTTTGTTTAATACCCTCCTGAAAAATAGGAATTTACTTTATGTTCAGGACTCTCCTGACAAATGGGGCATTACTTTATGTTTAGGACCCTCTTGAAAAATGGGACATTACTTCTGTTCAGGACCCTCATGGAAAATGGGATTTTAATTTATGTTCAGGTCCCTCCTGGAGAATGGGAATTTACTTCATGTTCAGGATCCTCCTAGAAAATGGGATTTTACTTCATGTTCATGACCTTCCTGGAAAATGGGAATTTACTTCATGTTCAGGACCCTCTTGAAAAATGGGGCATTACTTTATGTTCAGGACCCTCTTGAAAAATAGGGCATTACTTCTGTTCAAGACCTTCCTGGAAACTGGGATTTAACTTCATGTTCAGGACCCTCCTGAAAAATGGAAATTTACTTTATGTCCAGTACCTTCCTGAAAAATGGGGTTTTACTTCATGTTCAAAACCCTCCTGGAAAATGAAAATTTACTTTATGTTTAGGACCCTCCCGAAAAATGGGGCATTACTTTATGTTCAGGACCCTCTTGAAAAATGGGGCATTACTTTTGTTCAAGACACTCTCGTAAAATGGAATTTTACTTCATGTTCAGGACCCTCCTAGAAAATGGGATTTTATTTTATGTCCAGGACCCTCCAGAAAAATGGGGCATCACTTGATGTTTAGGACCCTCCTGAAAATGGGGCATTACTTTTGTTCAGGACCCTCCTGGAAAACGGGATTTTACTTCATGTTCAGGACCCTCTTGGAAAATGAGAATTTACTCTATGTTTAGGACCCTCCTGAAATGTGGGATTTTACTTCATGTTCATGAATCTCTTAGAAAATGGGAATTTACTTTATGTTCAGGACCTCCTGAAAAATGGGAATTTACTTCATGTGATGGGACTTTACTTTTTGTTCAGGACTCTCCTGTAATATAAGACTTTATTTTCAGAAAAATAGAATCTTTCTTTATCATAATCTTTGTTTGGGATAATTTTTTTCTAGTTTTGACTTATATTTTAGGAACCTACCTAAAGAATAGGGTGATGCAGTTGAAAGTCAGGAGTCTGCCTGAAGAATAGGGGGATGAAATTGCAAGTCAGGAGCCCACCTGAAGAACAGGGTGATGAAATTAAAAGTCAGGAGCCCTCCTGAAGAACAGGATGATGAAATGGCAAATCAGGAGCCCACCTAAAGAACAGGGTGAAGAAATTGAAAGCAACCAACAAGGTGAACAAATTATAAGTCAGAAGCCCACCTGAAGAATATGAAGAAGATTTTCAAATTACGGATCAAGGTTCATAAGTACCACCTACAGAACATGATCAATTTGTGAGTTTATCTCCAATATCAGATTTTGTATGGAGAAAGAATATTCTCAAGTTCAACGCAAAGAGGATCAGATCTTTTGTCAATTTTGAAAGCATCAGAAATTCAAGTCAAGAGTCCCAAAAAGCTGCATAGATAGGACTTTCGTAATTTCATTTATCTTTTCAACTTGTAATTTTTATTTTTGATGTAATAGCAGAGTCGCGGACTGAAACCTCATCGAGGCCTCACTCAACTCTCCAACTCGGTATAGTCCACTTCCTTTTCAACCCTGGAACTACATGTAACCTGATCCCCACCTAATCTGGGATAGGTAGGACGCCTAAAGTAAAGATTCGATTACACTCCATCTTTCTTCACCGTTCTTTTGAATAATGATCGGCCAAAATTTTGTCTCATTGTCTACTTCTTTGTTTGGAAACATTTTGTGTTTACATCCGAAGAGATGCATAATGTAGATATGTAATTTTGTCTGCCCCAAAAATTATTTTCTACTTATTTACCTCTCCCTACCCTACCCCTACCTCACCTCTACCCCACATATCCCTTACCCCCACCTAATCCCATCCTCTCACTAATACACACTCATATCCACACCCATTCCTCTATTGTTCACTCACCCACACAACAAAATAATACACTACACAACACTACATAGAGGGATTCACCCAATTCTCATGGCAAAATAAATACAACAACAAAAATACACCTACTCCTCAATTTCCCTTGAAGCCATACAAATCCAGCAACAAAATAAAAAACTCTTCCATTTTTTCATTCACCTAACGCACAGTTCACCACATACATACACAGGCACACATGATACAACCCAATAATGATACACATACCTTCACTACAAAATAAAGTAAATAGTGAGAAAAAATAAAGAGGAAGAGAGATCGAGAGAGGTAAGAAACAGTGAAATAGTGAGAAACAGTGAAAGAAAAGAGGGAATAGCCAGAGGTTGTCTCATTTTTCTGGTGAAGTGTCATCGAAAACCCACTGAAAACCACCATCCATTCAAAACTCCCAAAACCAGCGACCAAAAATTTATTTCTCACTGTCGTCCCTTGAATTTCGACTCATCCACCATCGGAATACAAAACCCATTTATGAAAAGCGTCGACCCGACTCCATTAAATTGGATCATTGATGTCACACTGTAAAACAACAGTTATCAGTCGAGCTTGATGTCAAGATGATTCAGGAAAAAATAGTCGATTGGGTTATTTTGATTCTAGGGTTTGTTCGTGTTGAGGTTCCATTGTTGAGGTTCGGTTTAAGACTTTAAATGTGGTTCTATTCGAAAGGATTATCTCCCTTTGAAATAAAATAAAGTTCAATTCTTCTACTCTGTTTCTTCTTATGTTTGTTTTTATGTGATATTGATGTTATGATTTGCGTAATTCGTGTGGTTGATGTGTTTGATAAGTTGGTTGAACAATTTTATTTGTCGTGGTTTGTTGTTGACCTTGTATGAAATTTGATTAATCATGTTGGTTGAAACAAATTTGAGGGTGGAAATCAAAGATTGACAAAAAGTGAATATCGGCTTGTGTTAATTGATGGTTGTTTAAATCAAAATGAACATTGAAAATATCGATCTCGATAGTATCATGTCTTAGGCCGTGAATCAACAAGCAAATGATAGGGGTGGGAAAATTTAAGAATTATGGATTGGTGGATGCTTGAAGTATGTGTTGTATGATTTTATTTTATCACTTTCGGATCAATTATACTATTTGACAGGGGAATGCCTCGAGGTATCTGTATTATTTTACGCGGGAAATTCCCCGAGAAAGTTGTACTTAAAGCTGGTACGCGATCAAGGCTCAGAACGTCAGGTGGAGCATAGTCCAGGAATAGTTTAGAATATGATTTACATTTTCGTATTTTTCTATTTTTGTACTGTATAATTTGGACTGAACATTATTTTGTTTTGTTTGGATTTTCTTGTTTGCTGTGTTTGTTGGTTTATACATCTCATAGTGTCAAATTAACCGATATACTTCACGAAGCGACTGTGGTCGAACCACTGAATCAAGGGGTGCCTAACACCTTCTCCTCGATAACAGAATTCCTTAGTTGAAATCTCTGTTCGTGGATCAGTATTAAAGAGTCAAAACTGTTTTGAAAAAGAATTTCCAAAGGTAACTTGGCTTACCCGATTTATGTTAAGTGATGACTCTGAGCTTTGAATGTAAACAATTCTTTTCGAAACAACTATTTTTCTTTTGACACTTTAATAATTAAAACCCTTTTCAAACTTAAAATAAATTCATTTCTTTGGTAAAAAAGGGGTGTGACATTGTTCATATATTGGGGTAGTGGAGACTTTAGCAAAGTAGAGCTAAGAACAATATTTGGAGGAGCTTGGGGCTTAAAATTTTTTTGATCTTATTAACTCTTGTTAAAAAAATCATTGGGTAACAAACAACTGCACATTAGAACCTAACATTTTTTTTAAACTTTATAGGGGTTTGTCATTTGAAAAAATCCATAGCTAATTTATATTTTATTATAAAGTATTAAGCGCAGATCTATCATTTACTTTTTCAACTTATTACTTTTTGTCTTTTTTTAAATAAACGTTTACAAATAACTTGCTATTTTGTGGAGAAATTTGACTTTCAGAGTCGCTTTTAATTTATTTGAAAAGAAATTAAGAAAACTTTTTGAAAAAAAGTCCTAAGTCTCAAAATAGAAAAAGACTTAGGCTTTTCAGAAAATCCCAGGTAAGAGGTTTTTATTAACATTTTAGGAAGGTTTTTAAGGCACCTAAAAATTCCGCTTACGCAATCCGGAGTGTTTGAAAACTATCTTTGACTAGCTTTGAAAAAAGAAGAAATATTTTTTATAAAAGAAAGTGATTTTAGGAAAAGATTTGTGTAAAAAATAAATTTTGACGACTTAGCAGAGGATTTAACCAAGTCTAAGCAAATGAAAAGAAAAATAAGCACATAAAAGGGAATAGGAGAAATTAGAATATTTAAGCCGTTAGGCCTAAACCAATAAACCAGTCCTAAACTAATTTGGGCTTTCGGCCCATCATCACCTGTCCTAATCTATATTTTTGAGCCTTTTTTAGCCCATAATCTGCTACACTTGTATTAGAGTACAACCTTGGCTTCGAGGCCCCAAATAAATGAATAAATAAATGACTAAGTAAAGAGAAGACAATAATAAAAATCGACACTTATCAAGTCTCTTAATGACCTCATCAATGAGTTTTGACCCATTTTTCTTCTTCATCTATCTTCTAGCACCCGCATGCTATGTAGTCGACCTTAGGTTTAAACTTCGAACTTGGCTCGAAGAGGTGGACCTCATTGGCCCATTACGAAATTCAAAAGGACAGGAGTTCATTTGGACTCGAGACATTTTTTGCATGCAAAGAAAAGATAATGAAATTAATATACGTTCAAGGCATAAAAGTGACATATTTCAAAGCAAAAGAAACTATCAAGAACCAATTTTTGAATAGCAATGATAAACACACTGCACAAGAATGAGAGTCAACAAATAAAATGCAAAGCAAAGACACCCACTTACATGCCTCATGATTTATGTTCATATAAGAATGAATAAAGGTAAAAGAAAGAAGGCTATATTCAATGAATTAATATGAGAACAAACAACGCAAGTTTGCAAGAGTAAAGGGATGAGGCGATAAGAAAAATACCCATGACTTGTAAAATTGAACAAACATAAAAACTAATCCATATAACAAAAGAAAATAAAGGCTAACTTTTCAAGAATGAGAATCTTTAAATTTCAATTAAGGCGACATTAACAAAAATCCATAAATGTTAAATACAACCAACATTTTATAGAAAAATGTGTAACGACCTATGGTTTATATTTCTAAGACCATTGATTCTCTTTTGATATTATGAATAAAAGAGATACATGAATCAAGTCTTTACGCATACGAAGAGCACATATAACAATCCAGAGTAAGAAAATAAGAATAAAAGTTAAGCATCTCTAAAAATGAAATATCGTTCAACAATCATACTGTGTATGAGTCAAAAATATCCAAATGATTCTATTTAGCCACAAAAGTCCAAACTTTCTCATTATTTTGACACGACAACATGCGAACAAAAGAGAAATAAACATCTTGGATGGAAAATAATGCTAGCACTTCATCTCTTATATGAGGATTTTGAAATCCATTAAAATAATTAGCAAGCAACTGACAAATTCTGACTTAACTAATTACTACTTTTATCTAGGAGAAGCAAACAATAATAACCATTTTTTCAACATAATAGAAACAACTTTACAAGCTAAAACAAACATATCCTCCAACAATGAAATTAAACAAGGCATGAGTTCATCTTTTGAGCAAAGATCAAAACATTATACCTAACAATCAAAGAATAAAGTCAAAAAGAAAAACAATCAATATTAACTATTATTTTCAACATAAAGAAAATAACTTTAGATGCTAAAAACAAACATATTTATCAACAATGAGTTTAAACAAGACATGAGTATGTTTTTCAAGAAAAGATCTAAAGTTTATCCAAAATAATCAAAGAATAAGGTGAAAAGACGAAACAATAAATATTAACTATTCTTTTCAACATGAAGAAAATAACTTTACATGCTAAAAACAAATATATCCACCAACAATGTGTTTAAACAAAGCATAAGTACATCATTTAAGCAAAAATTTAAACTTTATCTATAATAATCAAAGAATAAAGTCAAAAATGGCATGTACAACTATTGCTAGCTCATTTTTATATCATGAACATAAGAATAATTAAAATATCGATACCACAAAGTTCTATGGCCTTCAAGGACATCTACAAAAAACAATCCCAGCAAAAAAAATTGTAATTATGAACTACAAAGAAGAAAAAGATGAAGAAGAAAACGATAATAAAACTGAAAAAAGGAAAGGTGTGTTTACATTTTTGGGGACAACAAAACGAGACTATAAGCTTCGTCGGAATCAACCACCACCAAAAAACGTATCCGGCAACTCAAAAATTTTGATTAGCCTACTAACTCTATGAAACAAAAATTTTTACAAAATAAAAATAACTATTTTGCTCAAAAAGATTTTTTTCACCTTTCTAGCCTTTTTTTTTACTTTTTCCCCCCTTTCTACCAAAGTAGTGGTAGTATTTATAGGAGAGAACGAAGTTTTTTTTCCTCTCTTCCACCAATGTGGGAAAAAGTATTTATAGGAAAGGATGAAATTTATTTCTTGTCGTCCAGCAATGTGGGTGAAAAAACAATTAAGGGTGTTTTTGAAATTTTAAAATTGAAGATAAGGTAAGGTGGAAGATAATGTGGGGGAAAATTTTACAATGTAGTACAACTTTTGAATTTCAAATTAGGAAAGGACAAAGTTGGGGGGAAATAGTACAATGTAGTACAATTTGAAATTATTTTTTGGTGGGAATTAGGTAGAAGTTATGAGAGTTATTGAGAATTTTGGGGTTATTTAAAATATAACCCTAATTGGAATTTAAAATTTAGCAATATTTATTTAATTTTGACCAAATTAAAGATTAATTGATGGATTGCATAGCAATTATGGTCAATTTGATTTCAATTATGGCCAAATCTAATAGATTGGCTAAATTAAATTAAAATTCGATATGAATTAATACTTATTTTAATACCGAGCTTCTTGATTTAATAAAATCAAATGCATATTTATCCAAATAAATTATTTTGATAATAAATTATGTTAAAATCAAGATCTAATCATTATATTTATTTTCAAAATAATCATTAATTAAATCCAATATTCCATAGAATAAATATTTGAGTAATCAAATTATATAATCTCGTATAACTGAATACGATAATATATAATCGCTACTTAAAATGACAAAACTACGTATAAAAAATATTTTGAAATTTTTTTATACGGATGAAATAAATATTTTAATTTTATTAAAAATAGAAGAAACTTAGGATGAAATTTAGTCGCAGAGGAAAAAAATTAGGTGTCAACAACTGTCCCCTCCCTTTGGGTAGGGTGGATGCAAGTAACCCTGAGTAAAGGGAGGTTGACATTTCTAATTTTTGTTCGACCACAAATTCGAATGTGAAAGAGGTTGGCTTTCATAAGAGTTTCATAGAGTTATGGCCGGACCTTGGTATCGGGTTCCTACATATCTCTGATTACATGAGAATTCAGGCCACTTGTAGTTCATAAATCTTGATTTAAAGCACGATTTTCAAAAAATTCACCAGCTATCTTAGTTTTTAAATTTTTTAACAAAACTAAAAAACTAGGAAATAGAGGGATTTGGGGGGATGTCTGAATGCAGTCGAGTTTTTAACAAATATCCCATCCTACATATCCCTAAGACTCAGGGAATCAGACTACTTATAGTTTGATTCAATCGGTAGAGAAGATAGTCTTTTATTTCAGACAATCTTTCGCTCAGGATGAGTGAAAAGTTGATCGAGTTGTGGAAAAGAGGCTTGTAACCTCTTAACCATGAATGTGGAATCCTTCACATCCATAGGGAAAAATTTACCTGGACATAATTTCCAAAATATAGGTGTACTATCACTCGAATTTGAAAGAAAGAGAAGTTTACCCTCGGTATGAGTTTTGAAAATCCTGAAGGTGAAGCTGAAACCAAAATATCTCAAAATTCCCACCGGCCTTCTAATAGAGGTGTGGTTGGATGGTGGTGGCTATCATTCTTTAGATCGCGTCCAAAGAGTTTGACGTCCATCTCTATACTATGTCCTATTTTGCTGCTAAGAAAGAGTTCCATGTTTGATGCATTCTATATGGAGTCATCCGCACCTATGGTTTTGATTTGAGATTTTTATCCTCTTAGATGCTCTCAAAAATATTTCAAGCAAAAGTGTTAGTGCTAAACATAATTCAAGAAAGAGGTATGTAGTCCTTTACCATATCTCTACATAGGTTGTTGCCTGAAAAATGAAGTCATCCCTTCGTGTACCTATTTGGAAGGAAATAACTTGCAACAACAAACACAACAACCCTCTTGGTCATTGCATACTTATCTCATTTGTCAAGTGAACATGTATTTTAAGTGGGGTCGCCCTTTTAGACACCTATGACACTTTATGTAGAACGGTCCCTGCAATCGTGTAATCTTGTGTTGATGCCCAACCCTTTTGAGTCACCTATAATGCTTCTAAAATGATATCCTCTCCGGTTACTGCCAATAATTCTTTGCATATGATCTCAGGTAAGTCTTGCGTATCTTTTGTATCGACACAACTTATAGATTTTCCTTGAATTAATAATCTTTGGATAATCTTGTATATTATTTGATGTTAGATATGAGGTGACTTATAGATATTGTAATGCCCCAATTTTATAGAACTAGAACACCATACGATTCATGACCCCTAGGGACAACAAACTAACCCTTTCTGATAACTGTAACTGAGCACTGCATAATATACTGAAATAAATATGGAAAACTGGCGTAAACTTGCCATAAGGTTCAAAACATCCAAAATAATCAATACTGAAAAACTAAATATTAATACATCTGTCTGAAAAGCCTCTAACTGTCTGAACTATGAAGCTGATGGGACATGTACCCAACTAACTCCGTCTACTAAACATATACTAAGTCTAATGCCATAATAAAATAAGGATTATCCTCGAATGAAGAGTACTCACTGCTACGTCTACTGCTGCTGACTGGGACTGATCTGCTAAGGGTGCTCTGAATCTCGTGCCTCTGAACCTATGGTGTAAAGTAAAACACCATAGCATAAATGCGTTAGTACATGAGAATGTACTGAGTATGCAAGATGAGGTAAGCCTAAATGCAAGGGCTTATGCATGAACAATTTCTTAACTAAATAATTATGAGAATAATGAATAAGGACATATGCATGAATGCACAAACCATAACTGAAATCATCGTGACACTGAACATTGAGACTCAGATACTGCTTTACTGACGTCTGAACTCACTACTAATACTGAGATACTGAATAACTGAATCTTCTAATATTGATAACTGAGTACTGACGTTGAGATTAGTCTTCCCTAGCGGGTGATCTCTGAACTTAATAATAATGGGAATGCTCAACTGAAATCAGAGATCAGTTCTATCTAGCGGGTGATCTTTGTATCTACTGATAATGAGAGTACTTAACGGAATCTGAGACCTGTCCTATCTAGCGAGTGATCTCTGTATACACTGATAATGAATATAATTTAACTTAGTTTGAGATAAGTCCTATCTAGCGGGTGATCTCTAAATCTGATGATACTGAAGCTGATTAACTGAATTTGAGACCAGTCCTATCTAACGGGTGATCTCTGAATCTGTTGATAATCATAATGATTGACTGTATCTGGCAGTCCTTACTCTATACTACTGAGCTGAGTTCCTTTACTGACCGATTCTGAAACTGAGACTGTGGGAGGTAGTCATCTAACCGACATGCCCCTTCTAGCT
This sequence comes from Capsicum annuum, assembly GCF_002878395.1. NCBI lineage: Eukaryota > Viridiplantae > Streptophyta > Magnoliopsida > Solanales > Solanaceae > Capsicum > Capsicum annuum. Next base: position 66,785,687 of record NC_061116.1, on the reverse strand, counting down.
AGTTGGGGTCCAACCTGTACCCCAGTTGAAAGGGTGTTAGTACCATGCCACGGGTAAAGACCTCTCTTATGGATTCAGTCCTATCTAATGGGTGACCCCTGGGATCAGTCCTATATATATATAATATACTAACGGGTGATCCTTGAGTATGTCAGTCCTATCTAGCGGGTGACATCTCATAACTACACTGGCTACATAGTTCTGGAACTTAGGGATTGCTCCTAGGGATCTCAGTCCTCTCTAACGGGTGAGTCCCCATCCCTAGGTTCGCTCGGTGCTAAGTCCTATACTGAGCTGAATCTGTTACTGGTCATATGAGTAACTGAGTTAAGCTGAGTTCACTTGATTTCGAAGATTGACGGAATACTACTGAATTTTGTTATCTGACTGAATGATATTGAGTTCTGAATTGATTACTTGAATGTTACTTAGGTCTGAACTAATTTCTTGAGTACTACTAAGATCTGAGCTGAGTACTGAACTGAAGCTGGAATGCTAATGATACTTGGATTACTGAGATTTCTGAAGTTCTGTAACTGTCTGAGAGTACTGACTTCTGTAACTAACTGAGTTCTAAGGATCGTGGCTTGACTGAGACTATCGTAAAAACTGACATGGCTCTAGACAACAGCTAATTTTTTGGTATATATACCCCCAGGACTCAATAACATAAAAGTAAAACATAACCATCTTAAATAATTATGACCATGGACTTTCATTCACCATTACAATCATTAAACCATCTCTTCAAGCACTTGGAAACCATAAATATGTGATAGTATATGGAGGCATGCTATTGGCTCATATTCTATTCAACAAGGTATTACAACAAGCACTTATCATGCATAAAAAAACATAACTAGGGGATTTTATGCTAACATTTCACAACTCATGCACTAAGGCTTTTCAACAAACATTTGGCATGCACATATTTACACATAATTGGTGATTTCTAGTCAACATGCTATAATGACCCTAATTCTATCACATAAGCACTTTATCAAACATATGGGGAGCATGCTTTGGTTATTCAATAATTTCTACACTTAATTGACATAAACACATCACTTAATATGCAACTTGAAAAGGCTTCACCATGAACATCACATGAATATCACATACTAGGATCAAAACTTGAAACTTTGTAACCAAATCATGAATTAAAACTCAAAAATAACATGAACTTCAACTTCAATTCATATGAAACATGAAAAACTCATAAATATAAGATCTTTGAATTTAGAAAAGGATTTTTGAATTTCTTGGGTGAAAGGAACCCAAGAATCAACATCTGCATACCTTAGTTTCTTTATTCTTGAAAAATTAACGGAGGAATCTTGAGTTCTTGAACTTTTGGGTTGAAACCCGAGATTGTTCTTGAGAAAAATTAAGAGAAGACTAGTATATTTGGGTGAAATAATGAGAATCTCATGTTAAAGAGTGTATATAAGGGAAGAAAAATGACCGTCTTGTCCTTGGAATTAAAATTTGGAACGGGAAATATCTCGATTTTACACGCTGGCGCGATGCGCCATAATCGCCCCAGCTAACTGGAAATTAGACAATTGGAAAACTGTTTGATGGCGTGATGTGGTGGAAATCACGTGGCCACCTTCGGTACGAACTAGAAAGACACCGCAACACGGTGGAATCGCGGAGGCTTACTGGATTTTGATAATTACCATTTTGGCTGGCTCCGCATACGCTAAAGTACCAGGTGGTACACTGTCTCACTAAAATATCTCTTACTCTTCGCTCAAGTATCGGATTTGGGATAATTTGGTATCAATGAAAGCTTAGTCAATTCTCTACATGACAAAAAGTCGATATTAGGAAAATTCTACACGATTTAAAATATTTTTTACTTTGGAAATCACTTCTCAATCTTTTAAGGCCGGAATTACACTTTACTTGACACGCTCTAAGGCTCAGACTATGAGAGAACTTTACGAAGTCTTACAGATATTCTTTGAATTGCCAGCTTCTAGGTGATCCTGTATATTATTCAACCTTGGATAAGATATAGCTTACAAATATCCTTCCAATTGCTAGCTCTAGGGTATTCCTACACATCATTCGACCTTAGATACAATATGACTTATAGATATCTCTAAAATAGGTATTCTTTGGGTAATCCTGCACATAATCGATTTTGGATATGACGCGACTTATAGAGAACCCTTGAACTTATTAATTTGACAATCTCGCATATTCTCCGATAAGGATTTAGTTGCGACTTACGGATAACCTTCGGACCATTAATTTTTGGGTAACCTTGCACACTATCTGGTTAGGATGTTGTTGCAGCTTACGAATGACCTATAGGCTATCAACTCATAGGTAATCTTGCACACTATCCTATTTAAAATAATATGACTTATAGATGATCCTTAAATTATCAATTTCAAAGAAATCTCATATGTCATTCATTTTTAGATAGTGACTCAGACATCCTTTTAAATGACGTGCTTTTAATACATTCAGATGATTATTCATAAAATGATAAGATATCCTTGACGCCAGCATTTGTGTCTCATGTGTCAACAAATATTAAATACTGATGATATCTTTAATGCTAGCTTTTGTTTCTCGCGTGTCAACATATATTGAATGCTAATGATATCCTCGATGCCAATATTTGTGTCTCGCATGTCAACAAATATTGAATACTGATGATATCATTGACACCAATATTTGTGTCTCATGTGTCAATAGATATTAAATGCTGATGATATCCTCGACACCAGCATTTGTATCTTGCAAGTCAACAGATATTGAATGTTGATGTTATCCTTGATGCCAACATTTGTGTCTTGTATGTCAACAGATATTGAATGCTGATGATATCTTCGACGCCAGTATTAGTATCTCGTATGCCAATAGATATTGAATGCTGATGATATCCTTGATGCCAGCATTTGTGTCTCGCATTTTAACATATATTAAATGCTGATGATATCCTCAACGTCAATGTTTATGTCTCGCATGTCAACAGATATTGAATGATAATGATATCCTCGATGCTAGTATTTGTGTCTTGTATATCAACATATATTGAATGCTGATGATATCCTCGATGTCAGCATTTATGTCTTGCGTGTCAATAGATATTGAATGTTGATGATATCTTCGACGCTAGTGTTTGTGTCTCATGTGTCAACAGATATTGAATGCTGATAATCTCTTGTGTAATGGCCCTTTTGGTAATGAAAATGATTTTACCTAAGTCTGTTTGTTTGCATTTTTGCTTTCTACATGTACCATTCTTTTCTCTTTAATGAATTTTGAAGAAGAATTTCCGCTTTTCTTCCCATTGAGTGATCATTTTGATTGTTGTATTTAGTGTGCCGACTCCTTCGCATGCACCTGCGCTTAAGGTAAATATTTAGTAGACACGAAGTCGCTTTTGCTAACGACTATTTTTTTTAAAAAAATTCTAAGTACAATATTCTTAAAGAAGATAAGGTGTCTTTGTTTGTCCTTCGTGATCTCAAGAAATGAGATAGACAATTCAAAAAGTCCTTGATAAATGGGTATTAAACTCGTCTTGGGGCTATCCAAAAATACCGTTCTTAAGCATTATATGCTTTGGAGTGGCTCACAATTCGCTTCGGGGTTTTTTGAAAAAGATTTTCATCTTTGTGTATTGATCCCTGCATCCATAGAATAACAGTTAGTTTTGAATGAAACTACCCGTGTTGACCTTCTTTGATCCTTGGTTTTCTCCTCGCCATCTTTTGAATACTCCATCATGTTGGAACTTCCACCCCTGACTCCCCGTCCCAATTGATGCCTAGGCAATCACTAAAAAGATTTGTATAGATTTTAAAAAATAGTCTTAACTTTAAAAACTAGTTTTAAAACTTCTGTAAAAGATTTAAAAAATCTCTGGCAGTCATGCCATGTACTAGCTTCAATGAATGTCTTCCTCTTAGTTTTGACTATATTCGACGGAGGATTTCCAAAACTCATCATCATTGTTGGAGGGTTCTTCAAACAGTTCTGCCATAGCCTGAGATTGAGTCTATCTAGACTTTGTCGCAGATAGTGACTTCAAAAGATTGACTTTGACCTCTGGTGCTGGAGAATTTGAAATATATTCCACTGCTTGGTGGAAATTTTGAGGCCTTCCTCAAAATTTTTTCCCCAGTTTAAAGTTGTTTGAGACGACCTCGACTCAAGAGGATCCAAATCCTTTATTAGTCCTGGTTCTCTTTGTTGGATAATGATATTACTCCTGTGAATTTTTTAGATTCCTTCTCAAAGGTTTTGCCCCAGTTTCAATTTCCTGGGGTTATATGACTGAGCTGTTAGGGCGCGTACGTATCCCGTTGAAGTAGGAATCAGGTCAAACGTAGTTTGGGACTATGCTAAGGATATATAGAAAGATCTAATAGGTTGACCGAAGCTGACATAGGCCTCCTACATATCTTTATTTTTGGGAAATCAAGTCATCACGTAGTTCATACATGAAAGAAAAGGATAAATTGTCCTAAGGGATTGACCGAAGCCGACATAGGCTGCCTACGGATCCCCTTCTTAGAAATTCAGGTCAAACGTAGTTCGTACATAAAAGGAAAGAGATTCTAGGCAATTACACATCACATAGCAGATACTATCATAAAGGTGATTACAAATAAGCCAAGGGAACTAAAACATCTTTCAGACACAATATCTCTTTACCGCATCAGAATTGATTGGTTTGGCCCACTCTTGACCATCCATCTTAGGTAGGATTAGGGCTCCTCCTGGTTGGGCTTCTTTCTGTTCTCAAACTCTTTCACTTTTCTATTGACTGTTCTAGGGCTATCATTATCTTACTTCTTGACATGACATGATAATAATAGGTTTTAAGTTATTGTTATCCGACGGGCGATGAGTCATGAATGAAGTGGAGGTCTAATTCAACAATGTTTCCTCCAATTAATCTTTCATGATCCCGATTGTCTTGGAAAATGCTTCCCTCATATTTTCCTTATTCCATCCCCAAGACCATTGCTTACAGGTTTGAAAAATAATTGGTAGAGTCCAGTTTTACTACTAGTCATTTTTCTTTTCCTATAACAAAGCTATAGTTAAGAAGGGGATCTCTTATTCATTTTAATCTGGTGAAGTAGGGCCATTTTGTGCCAACACAGAGTAGTTTCTATTACCTGCAAAGTAAGAACAACTCAAAGGCTGACGTGTTAGATTTTGTTAGTAATAAGCAAAGCAAGATGATAAGGTAGGAAGTAAACACATATAGTTGTTTCTTATCTCATGTGAATTGATCCATGAAGTAATGATGACTCGAGAATTTCAATGAACAAGATTTTGCTCAATGATATGGATGGGTGGAATGAGGAAGCTCAACTTTTCTTCTTTCCGATCTTATCTCTTCTTTCAGGAAAGCGGAGAACAACAGAGTTTTTGAAGATAGAGGCTAGGCTGAAAGGTTGCCTACGTATCTCACGGAGGAAAAATCAGGCCCTACGTAGTTCGAAACTATAATGGCTTTTTATGATTCTAAAGTCAACTTTCCTAAAATAGTAGTGATCATTTTGGAAGTTTTAAGAATGACTGTGGACTTTTCTGAGAAACTTGGGAGACTTGGAGTATGTTTGGTCGGATTTTGGATAGTGGGGTATATTTATGCCTAAAGATGCTCTAGGGAAAAAGGGATTGGATCAATTTTCCTTTGATTCGAATCAACATTGCACGTATAAGAACATAAATAGTTATGTAACACAAACATATTATAATAAACATGCATCTTAATTGGGTGATCCTTTTGAGCCAAGGGTTTGCCTAACGTATTTGAAGGAAGTATATATTTTTTTTTAAAACCAATCCAGTCCCCCAAAAATCTTCATAGGTATACATAAATGGCATAAATGCCTACAAAAGTTGCACAAAAGGGATACAATCTTGAGGGAAAGAAAAAATAATATGAGAAAAAGAACAATGTCCCGCGCAGGGGATAGAAAATACTAGTTCCTGAATGCTCTTCCATCGGCCTTCACCTTCTTAGTTTTGTCCACTTCTCATCATTGGCGACATCCATTGATGATTAAATAATTTTGTATAACTGTGCTCTAGATGCAATTATCCAAATTGATCAATTTCTTGCTTGGCTTGCTCCAATTCCTCCCTCAATTGGTGTATGATTGAGGTATCCTTACATGAAAGTAAGCAAAACAAGACTTCTCCCGACCCCCAAAGGATAATGGATTGTATTAAACAAATATATATTTCTTCAACACATAAATATGATTCATCTGTAATCGACTCGGGGTCAATAAATGCAGGGCAAGTTTTCTAATGGGGCCAATACCTCCTTCGGGTATTGGGTCGTCCTGGACTTATGTCTAAGAGGGTTTTGGTTTAGTTCTATCCTGGGTGTCTAGAGTGAGTTTGAACTAGGTTCCCAAGCGGACGACTTGAGTTTGGAAATACGAACAGCCATCAGACGACTTACGTGCTAATAAACCATCGTATTTCCAACACTTTATTTGGAGTTGAACAACTGGGGCTGGGACATCCACGAAACTCCAAAATAATTTAATAAATCAATGCGGAATTATGCTATGTGATGCAATAATTGAATTCCACAAAATCGAAACATATAAACACGTAAGTGATTAAACAGTTAATAAAAAAGATGAAATCAAACATTTGGTTAGAACCTAGTTAAATAATCCCCAGCAGAGTCGTCATTTCTGTTTTGCAGAGAAATTTGACTTTTAGAGTCACCACTTAATTTATTTGAAAAGAAATTAAGAATTTTTTTGAAATAAAGTCCTAAGTCTCTAAATAGAAAAAGACTTAGGATTTTAAGAAAATCCCGAGTAAGATGTTCTTATTAACATTTTAGGAAGGTTTTTAAGGCACCTAAAATGTTCGCTAACTTGCGGTTATCCGGACTATTTGAAAACTATCTTTGACAAACTTTGAAGAAAGAAGAAGTTTTTTTTTTTGGAAAAGAAAGTGACTTTAGGAAAAGATTTGAATAAAAAATAAATTTTGACGACTTAAAAGGGGATTTAACCAAGTCTGAGCAAATGTAAAGCAAAATAAGCACATAAAAGAGGAAAGAGAGAAATTAGAATATTTAAGCCATTAGGCCTAAACCAATAAACCTGTCCTAAACTAATTTGGGCTTTTGGCCCATCATCACCTATCCTAATCTATATTTTTTAGCTTTTTTAGCCCACAATCTGCTTCACCTGTATTAGAGTACAACCTTGTCTTCGAAGCTACCAATAAATGACTAAGTAAAAAGAAGAAAATAATAAAAATTGAGACTTTTCAAGTCTCTTAGTGACCTCATCAATGGGTTTTGACCCATTTTCCTTCTTCATCTATCTTCTAGCACCCGCACGCCATGTAGTCGACCTTAGGTTTAAACTTCGAAATTGGCTCGAAGAGGTGGACCTCATTGGCCCATTACGAAATTCAAGAGGAGAGGAGTTCATTTGAACTCGAGACATTTTTTGCATGCAAAGAAAAGATAAAGAAATTAATATACGTTCAAGGCACAAAAGTGACATATTTCAAAGTAAAAGAAACTATCAAGAGTCAATTTTTGAATAGCAATGATAAACACAATGCACAAGAATGAGAGTCAACAAATAAAATGCAAAGCAAAGACACCCACTTACATGCCTCATGATTTATGTTCATATAAGAATGAATAAAGGTAAAAGAAAGAAGGTTATATTCAATAAATTAATGCGAACGCAGGTTTGCGAGAGTAAAGGGATGAGACAATAAGAAAAATACCCATGACTTCTAAAAGTTAACAAACATAGAAACTAATCCATATAACAAAAGAAAATAAAGGCTAACTTTTCAAGAAATAGAATCTTTAAATTTCAATTAAGGCGACATTAACGAAAATTCATACATCTAAATTACAACCAACATTTAATGAAAAAACGTGTAACTACTTATGGTTTATATTTCTAAGATATCGTTGATTCTACTTTGAGATTAAGAATAAAAGAGAGAGATGAATCAAGTCTTTACACACACAAAGAACACATATAACAATCCGGAGTAAGAAAATAAGAATAAAAGTTTAGCATCTCTAAAAGTAAAATATCGTTCAACAATCATACTATGCATGAGTCAAAAATATCCAAATGATTCTATTTAGCTGCAAAAGTCTGAACTTTTCTTATCATTTTGACAAGACAACATGCGAACAAAAGAGAAATAAACATCTTAGATGGAAAATAAAGCTAGCACTTCATCTCTTATATGAGGATTTTGAAATCCATTAAAATAATTAGCAAGCAAATGACAAATTCTTGACTTAACTAATTATTATTTTTATCTAGGCGAAATAAACAATAATAACAATTTTTTCAGCATAAAAGAAACAACTTTACATGCTAAAACAAATATATCCATCAACAATGAATTTAAACTAGGTATGAGTTCATCTTTTGAGCAAATATCAAAACTTTATACATAACAATCAAATAATAAAGTTAAAAGGCAAAACAATCAATATTAACTATGCTTTTAAACATAAAGGAAATAACTTTTCATGCTAAAACAAACATATCTACCAACAATGAGTTTAAACAAGACATGAGTATGTTTTTCAAGCAAAGATCTAAACTTTATCCAAAATAATCAAAGAATAAGGTGAAAAGGTGAAACAATCAATACTAACTATTCTTTTCAACATAAAGAAAATAACTTTACATGCTAAAAATAAATATATATCCACCAACAATGAGTTTAAACAAAGCATAAGTATTTTTTTAAGCAAAGATTGAAACTATATCTATAATAATCAAAGCATAAAGTTAAAAATGGCACTTACAATTATTGCTAGCTCATTTTTATATCATGAACATGAAAATAATTAAAATATCGATACCATAACATCCTATGACCTTCAAGGCCATCTACAACTAACAATCCCAGCAAACAAAATTATAACTACGAACTATAAAGAAGAAAAAGATGAAGAAGAAAACAATAATAAAACTAAAAAAAAGAAAAGGTGTGTTTACCTTGTTTGGGGCAGCAAAACGAGATTACGAGCTTCGTCGAAATCAACCACCACCGAAAAACGTCGCCGACAATTCAAAAATTTTGATTAGCCGACTAACTCTATGAAACAAAAATTTTTACTAAATAAAAATAACTATTTTGCTCAAAAAGATATTTTTCACCTTTCTAGCCTTTTTTTTTTTTACTTTTTCTACCAAAGTAGTGATAGTATTTATAAGAGAGAACGGATTTTATTTTATTTTTCTTTTTTCCACCAATTTAGGAGAAAAGTATTTATAGGAAATGATGAAAATTTATTTATTGTCATCCACCAATGTGGGAGAAAAAATAAATAAGGGTGTTTTTGAAATTTTAAAATTGAAGATAAGGTGAAGTGGAAGATAATGTGGGGAAAAATTATACAATGTAGTACAACTTTTGAATTTCAAAATTGGGAAATGACAAAGTTAGGGGGAAATAGTACAATTTAGTACAATTTAAAATTATTTTTTAATGGGAATTAGGTAGAAGATATGAAAGTTATTGAGAATTTTAGGGTTATTTAAAATATAATCTCAATTGGAATTTAAAATTTAGTCATATTTATTTAATTTTGACCAAATTAAAAATCAATTGACGGATTGCATTGCAATTATGGCCAATTTGATTTCAATTATGGCCAAATCTAATAGGTTGGCTAAATTAAATTGAAATTCGATACGAATTAATATTTCTTTTAATCCTGAGCTTCTTGATTTAATAAAATCAAATACATATTTATCCAAATAAATATTTTGATGATAAATTATATTAAATTCAAGATTTTAATCATTATATTTATTTTCAAATAATCCTTAATTAAATCTAATATTTCATAGAATAAATATTTAAGTAATCAAATTATATAATCTCGTATAACTGAATACGATAATATATAATCGTTACTTAAAATAAAAAAAGTGCGTATGAAAAATATTTTAAATTTTTTTTATTCGGATGAAATAAATATTTTAATTTTATTAAAAATTGAATAAACTTAAGATTAAATTTAGTCGCGGAGAAACAAAATTAGGTGTCAACGCATGCAATCTTAACCATAAAAACTTTTTTTTTAAGAGTAAGTTGCTTTTTTAAAAAGATGCATCATTTCCTTTAAAATGAAAATGATAGCAGTGGGACTACATATCAGAAAATGGGAAAAAAAGTCACCACCAACATTCGAACTCACATAAATCAGGGAAACACACCTGACGGACGCCACTGCACTAACTGCTTTTCTTTGTATGTGGGTTCGCATATTATATTATATCTATTATTTACTATATTTTGTAATACAAATATCGATATTACGCAAAAATTACTGGGTTCATCCGAACTCCCCAGTTATACTGTGTCTCTGCCCCTAGGAATAATGAATTCTTATTATTCTAAATTACATCCACAAAGATGACAACACAAAATTATAGTGTTGAGACACTAATTATTCACGATTTATTAGTTTCAACATCTCTTGCTACTAAATAAATATTGTAACCGTGAATCAGAATAGAGAAGATCAACTTAATAAACAACTAACTCCACCACTCATCTTTGTCCATACTCGGCCCAATGATTGTTGCTTGGTCTTGCGATGTGTATTTACTTGCTTGAATTGATTGAGCAGTACAAAAACGTCATAATTTTAAGAACCAGATCCTTTGTCCAACCATCTATGTGGTATAATTTGCTATTCTCTAGCAAACTGGATAAAGTTGATAACAAAACAAAGTTACAAATCGAACCAATATTAGAGCCTTCATTGAATTATGTTACTAGCTTAGGTACTTAAAATGAGAGGGAATGCTCCATTCACACCCTGCAAAGTAGACAGTTGTGTTTGTAGTACATGTAACTAAATTTTCCCCAAATTGAACAATGATCAAGTTTATTTTTCATAAAAGATCTAAAGTTATTTTTCATAAAAGATCTAAAGAACTTTAAAATTAACAAACGAAACTAAGATTAATCAAATTACAACAATATCAAAAGAATATTAGTGTCTTTTTATTCTTCTTCCGAAAAGTGGAGGGAGGGATTACAAATAAATGTGAAGCTTGACCGATCTGTTTCTTTTTTTCGATAAATAGAAAAATGGTGACAAACCTTTCTTTTCCAAAACAAACTTTTCGACCAACCCTTCACACAGAGACTTGTGTGTTCATTCATTAATAAGATGTAATCTTCAAAATTTTACATGACAAAAATTCGATAATTTAAAGTTTATAGACTTAATGAAGATTTATTTATTAATATGAAATACTGTTTCTTTCTCTTCTATCAAAAGGCCTCCTAGACTGAATGAAACTTGAGCATTTTTGAATTTTTTACTAAGAAATAACAAATTCAATATAATCCAATAAGTGAGATATGGAGAAGTGAGTTAGCTCACACAATCGGAGTTATGAAATTTCTGCAAAGCCAAAAATAACAAAGAATATAAAAGGAGAAAAATATCAAAAACATTATTCATATTTGAATTAAGCCAAATGAATTAAAATGGTCGAAGAGATATTTTAAGTTCACGACAAAGTTAGCAGCATTAAAAAAATCTTTTTTTCAACAATTATTAGACTTTCAATACCAAATGTAGGTAAACCAGTGGAATTATAATTTTTGAAAAGTGATGGGACTCTTTGTGATCTAATAGACATCACGTAAGTAGCAAAAGAAAATTGTACCATGGTCCTAAATTTCTTATTATTTAATAAAAGTTAGTTGATGACTTGATTCTCTAAATTAGTTGATTATTTATCAGTAAGTGTTGTGTTAAACAAAACAATTTTATATCCACATGAATAAACTAATCAACTCATTATAAAAAACACTCTAAACTCTTAATATTATTGCACCACCAAGAAATTAAAATATATAACACACATGCTTAAAGTAAAGCAAACCTATGAAATTATATAAATTTTAAGAATTCATTCAAAACTTTATATAATAAGTAAAATGAATACATTAGTTAACTAAACACCTATTCATACGTATATTTTCTTTTTGACTTGTCACTGACCAGTTAATTCCATTCAAAATATTCAATTACAAGGAGCTAATGAGTTATATCTTTTAAATAGAAATAAAAATTGATAATTTTTTTTTTTTTTAATTATTCAAAGTGTGTAATTTTCATGCTAACGACGGATCACCATGGCCTTTCAAATGGATCGTTTTTTCTTATCTCACTCCCTTTTCCTTTGCTATTTTTCACCGGCAAAAGTGTTCAAGAAAACTGATGCCGACAACCATTTAAGGTGCCAACAGAAGTCCTTTGAATCAGTATTTTTATATACCCTCGATAGAACAGAACATTTCTTTTTGTTTTTTTATATAACCTTTTTTAACTAAATTGGCATACAGTATGGAAGTAGATAAGCCTGTAAAGTAAAATTTAAAACTGAAATAGACCGTCCAGAAGTTACACTTTTTTATCTGCAACAATATCTCTTCTTTCTTACGGAGACATAATCTTCAATTTTTATTTAAAAGATTAGTGATGGAAAATCGAGCTTATAGAAACAGCTAAAGCAGAAGGAGAAAATTACCACATAACATCGTAGAAGAGCACTGCAAACTAATTTGGATCAATCCTTTCACAATCAGGTTCAAGATTAGTATTGCAAGCATCTTGTTCGTTGTATCAGTCATCTCATAAGTGGATGGTGTTCCTAGAGGGTGGATGTCATAGACCCTAGGCCAATGCCAGCTCCATAAGTTGATCGATCCCTGAAAATTGAAAGGAGCTCCCAACAAGTTCATAAGTTCTTAATAGTGATTAGAGCAACATACATGGTGATTGAGTGGATAAAGTTGTTGAAGATTGAGTAGCACATATGAGTGATAAGAATCTCACCCAGAGAATAGAGCGTCGAAAGAAAGAATTGAAGGAGAGGATAATTCTAAAAGTTTCGATAATGAAAAAGGAGACGACAATCTCTTTTCAAGTAAAGTGAGAGATAATAGATACTTCTAGACTACAGTGCAATTGAAATATCATTGAGTAAAATTAACCTACTGTCCTTGATCTTCCTAATTCTCATGTTTCTATAACCATGCCAACGATTCTATTTAATATGTTATAGTCCGCCTAGATAGTAAGGGAATAACATTGGATGAAATACTAAAGTAATAAAGAAAGTTTTGTCAGCACCTTCGGTGTCGCCACTTTCACCTGTAGTATTCTGTTTCCAAAGAAAGTGCTCCTTAGACAATGCATTCTGCATCATACGAATGCATAAATAGTAGGTCAAGTTTGCATCAAAACCACAAGGAACAAGACCATAACATGTAAGAAGGTTTTACACGAGCGCAGTAAACGAACAGGATTACAACAATAACATGACAACCAACATAAAATCAAAATCACCTTAGCATCATCAATTGTAGCAAATGTGGCATAGTCAAAGTCATGAGAATGAACAAGATGAAAGAAATGAAGAATTTCATCTAATAGACAACCTAATAATAGACGCTCAGTCAAAAACTTAGCTTGGATATAATTTTCCAACAATAATTGTAAGGAACCCGAGATTTGAGGCTTAGTTTCTTTATTTATTCAAAGTAAATGTTCAAGTATTGTTTGACATAATACATAATATCTGATTTTCTTTCGTCCTCACCTTTCTCTCGCAGTCGAAAAAATAAAGTAGTGGTTATTGTAAAATGCCTATACTTAGATTTCTCAAATACAAGTGCATTGTAAATCCTATAAGTTTTTAATCAAGAAGACATGTTCTTAGACACATAAACTGACTATGAACATACAGTCAATTTAATAACACAGATACATCACAGTTGAAACACATCTAAATTGTCAGAATAAGAACAACATTAGAACTTTCATGAAAAAATCCATTGTTAAGCAAATATCTAGGATTTTAGAAGAACACCGTGTTCATCTAATATAAAGAATCTCAAACTTATTCATAGTTAAATTAGTGTACCTTAGAAAGTAACTCACTTGCAGCAAGATAGAGAAGCTTCACCTAAGTAAGAATCATTGAAGTGGCGATTGTGCAATGTACAGACTTCACGATTGTATTAGTTTGATTTGAAAGGAGTATGAAATTAACCCATTTTGAGACTGCAATGTTGAAATCTACTACGAAAAAATTGGAAGTTGAAAATTTGATTGCGTAAAACAAACAAAAAGATGCGAACTCAGGAAATTAGTGTCTTATATCAGTCAGTAATCAATTGGTTAATTTTGCAGATAATGCTCTCGATTTTTCTAGGGACACTATACAAATATCAACTTTTTATTTTGACAAATAAAATTTCTGACTTAAATTATTGTGTTTGATTTGGAAATATTTTCTCTATAGCGCAAGGACTATCAAAATTTTTTGAAGAGATATCTTCCTTTTATGTAATTTTGTAGACTGAAGTTCAGTTAATCTAAAAAAAAAAAATTTAAAATAATAAAAATGAAATAAATAAAATGACACGACTCGAATTAGGGTCATGTCGTAATGGGCATCTCGAGCCTAACAAGGACCGGAGATTGCCCCATTAACCTAACCCAACCATCACATCATTCCACAAATATCGAATAAACTCCGAACATATAACAAGATAGCGGAAAAAGACTAATAACCATAACTTAACAAGTGTCAAATCACTCCATTAATGTCAACATACTAAACAAATGTATCCAAGTCCACAGTCATCCACAAAGCCTCTATAAATTTGATGTGTAGCCAAAAATCAAGTCTAAAACAAGTCTACGGCATAAGATAGAAAAACCATGAAATGTATCCTTTCGAAGTATGAAAGTTCACCACTTCAAAGTCAACAAACGAACCACTCGAACACCTAGTCACAGTTCAGGAAGAGATGACGAAGCTCCGGCCCCTGTGTCGCGTGGGGACACAGTGTTTGGAGACGGTTAGTGGTTGGAACACTAGCATATAACTCAAAGGTAAGGATAAAATAGTGACATTATTCAAAACCAAGTCAAACCATCACAAGCAACTACATTTATATACATAGGCATGTATACAGATATATATATATATATAGATACAGAAAGTGCCAGAAAAGGGGCACAAGACTTAGCATGCATTTCGAAGCACCCAATCATGATACATTAGGTGAAGGACTCTAACCTCCCACTTACGTAGGTTAGGAAGTCTGAACTTCCCGGTTATACTGAGCAAGAGGACTTTAACCTCAAGATATCTTATTAAGCAAGTGTACTATAACAACAAGTCATTTCATTAAGTGGACTCTAACCACAAGAACTCTTATTAGACAAGTGGAATCTAACCACAAGCCATCTTTTTAAGCAAGTGGACTCTAACCACAAGCCATCGTGTCCATTAATAGTTGACATTGGGACTCTAATCCTCTGTCCATGTATTCACATACACCAGTTCAACATTTAAGGACTCTAACCCACTTAGCTAATTCAAGCCATCATGGATACAATTCAACACCATACATGACCACAGGGTCTTTATGAACCATTTATAAATCAATAACTTTAATAGGCTAATGCCTTAGTTTCAACCACTATTCAAGTCAAATTGTGGTCATCAAGAACTTTACAAAAACAATCATTATTCATTAGCATTCCTACACCAAGCTTTAGTTTAATCACAATTCAATCTCATGTTTAGGGATTCAAACTCTTTTAACCAATCAACCACTAAGGTTACCAATTTACCCATTGCATGGACAACAAGGTCTTTAAAAAGTTATTTACCAATCATTCTTATTCATTACACAATTGCCTTAGTTCAAAATACTATTAACATGTAACTAGTTATTTCTCTTAGATATTTTCACAAACTCCTTGAAGGCATACCTTTACCATGAACGAAATCATAATAAAAATCATCAAGCTTAGGGTTAATCATGACCCATTTTTTAAATCACAATCAACAAGCACCCACATATGTAAACCATAACAAAAATATGTATAAACACAAGTCTAAACAATGCTCATCACTTTGCATCAAAACCCCAACATTTAGTTTCAAAACCACCATTTACAAATCATAATCAATGTTTAAAACACATGATATTTAAGAAATAACAATAAGGGAAGAGTCACATGCCTTATACAAGATGATTCACGGAAAGAACTTGACCCCTTTAGTCTCTAGATGAACACCTCTTGAAACCTTAGCCTCCAATCTTGTTGAAGAAGTTTAGAGAGGATTTTAGAGTGTTTGTTATCTTGTTAAGTCAAGAATGAAAGGCCAACTAATTTTATAAGTCATGGGTCTCAAGGGTTTTGGGGTGGAAAATGTCTGGAATGCCCTCAGCTTAAAAGAAGAAAAACACACACATGTGGGTATGACTTTCACACCTAAAAGGTACCCTATGGTACGGGTGGTCCCCTATCTTGTACCCTAGGACTCACCATGGACCCATAAACTATCTAACATACGACTATAAGAGCCTAGGTCGTATCTTATCATATGAGAAGTACCATGGGAACCGTACCTTGGTCAGAATCACCTAGACCAAACTTTAGGCATCATACGACTTAGCATCATACACCTCGTATCCTACCATATGACTAGTATGATGCTTCGTCTTATCTTGGGCAGAAACCAACCCAAACACCCTGACTAAAATATGATAGAGGGGCCCTAAACAGTACCCAAATATACGACTAGTACCTTCTAGTCATATGTTGTCCAAAAACTTCACCTTAGGTAATTTTTTCTGAGGGACCAATGCCAAAGTGTTTCAATTCTCCACCACTTGGATCATTCGTCCTCGAAGCACGAGTTAACACATCATCACACATCAAACTCACCTTTTAACTAAGTAGCAAAAAAAAACATACAAGAAAGATACGAAAATCAACACATACCTCAAGCACGAGTTTTCAAAATGGGGAACAAATGCGGATACTTGTACTTCATGCCCTCTTTCACCTCCCAAGTAGCTTTCTCAGACTTTTGGTTCCTCCATAGAACCTTTACTGAAGCCACCTCCTTCGTTCGCAACTGGAGAACTTGTCAATCCAAGATCTTCACCAGTACCTCCTTATAAGACAATGAGTCCAAAATACCAAAATTCTCCAAGGGAACAACCAACGAAGGATCACTTATACATTTCCGTAACATAGAGACATGGAAAATCGAATGAATAAAGCTCAAACTAGAAGGAAACTCCAACTCATAGGCAATATTACCAACCCTCTTCAAAATCAAATATAGACCAACATATTGGGGAATAAGTTTCCTTCTCTTACCAAACCACATCACTTCCTTCATGGGAGATACCTTCAAGAATACCCAATCACTAACACTAAACTCCAAATACCTACGCCTCACATTTGCATAGGATTTTTGGTGACTTTGAGTGGCTTTAAACCTACACGAATCACCTTCACCTTCTCCAAGGCTTGGTGAACCAAATCAGGGCCAAACAACTTAACCTCACCAACTTTATACCATCCAATAGGAAAATGGCACCTTCTACCTTAAAAGGATACCAATGCTAGAGTGATAACTATTGTTATAGGTGAATTCAATCAAAGAAAAATGGTCATACTAACTATCACCATAATCAATCACACACACACGTAATATATCCTCCAATATTTGAATGGTCCTCTCCGCTTGTCCATCCGTCTGCGGGTGGAAAGTGTACTAAGGCACACCTTAGTTCCCAAACCTTTCTGAAACAACTTCCAAAAGTGAGATAAGAACAGAGTACCACGATCCGAAATGATACAAAATGGAGCACCATGCAACTTCACAACCTCTGCAAGATACAACTTAGCATAATTCTCCATTGAATAACTAGTCCTCACTGGCAAGAAGTGAGCGAACTAGGTCATCCTATCCACAATAACCCAAATAGAATCACATTGGTTCTAAAACCGAGGAAGTGTAGGGATGAAATCCATATTGACTACCTCCCACTTCCATTCGGGCAACTCAATCTCTTGGTACAAACCTCTGGGTCTTATATGTTTAAATTTCACTTGTTGACACATGCTATATTTAGCCACAAAGCTAGCCACATCTCGTTTCATATTATTCCACCAATAGAACTCCCTAAGATCATAATACATCTTCGTAGAACCGGGATGAATAGCATAAGGGGACCCATGAGCTTCGGCCAAAATCCTTTCCCTCAATCCATCGACATTGGGAATGCATAGTCTACCTTGGTACCTCAAGATACTATCACCACTAATCCCAAATTTGATAACCTTTTGTTAACCCACACTACTCTTAATCTTTATCAAATTGAGATCCAATATTTTCTTTTTCTTTATCTGAACCACAAGAGATGACTGCGATACCTGATGCACAAATACACCACCATTCTCAGAGTCTATGAGATAAACTCCAAGATTAGCCAAACGATGAATGTCCTTTACCAACTTCTTCTTATCCTCATCTACATGAGATAAGCTTTTCATGGATAACCTGTTAAGAGCATCAACAACTATGTTAGATTTACCTGGATGGTAATGGAGACTCATACCGTTGTCCTTAAGCAACTTAAGCCATCTCCTTTGTCTGAAATTCAACTCTTTCTGAGTAAACACATATTGAAGGCTCTTATGGTCATAAAAGATATCAATATGAACCCCATAGATATAGTTTCGCCAAATCTTCAATGCAAATACCACGGCTAACAACTCCAAGTCATGAGTAGGGTAGTTCTTCTTGTGAACTTTCAATTTGTCTAGAAACATAGGCCACCACCCTACCATGCTACATCAATACACAACTAATCCCAATATGGGGAAGCATTACAATACGCCACAAAACCATTATTACCCTCGAGCAAGGTTAAAACTGGATCCAATTTTAATTTATTCTTAAACTTCTCAAAACTACCCTCATACGCATCCGACCATAAGAACTTGACCTTCTTTTAGGTTAACTTAGTCAATAGAGCAGCTATCATTGAAAAACTTTCCAAAAATCTCCAATAGTAACCGTCTAGACTCAAGAAGCTCTGAATATCAATTGGAGTCGCATTTCTAGGCCATTTCTTAACAGTCGCAACCTTTTATGGATCTACCATGATCCCTTCACTAGAGATAACATGACCAAGAAAAGTTACAACCTTCAACCATAACTCACACTTAGAGAACTTGGCATATAAACGATGATCCTTTAAGGTTTTTAACACAGCACGGAGGTGATCGACATGATCTGCCTCACTCTTTGAATAGACTAAGATGTCATCAATAACGACAATGCCAAACAAGTCCAGGAACGGATGAAAGATCCTATTCATCAAGTCCATAAATACCGCGGGGGTATTGGTCAACCCAAAAGACACAACTAGGAACTCATAATGACCGTAACGGGTCCTGTCAAGTAGTCTTAAGGATATCCACTTCCCTAATCTTAAGCGGATGATAACCCAATCTAAGGTCAATCTTAGAGAAACACTTTTCACCTTGAAGCTGATCAAATAAATCATCGATTCTAAGAAGAGGATATTTATTCTTTATGGTTACCTTGTTCAACTAACGATAATCAATTCATATTCGAAGGGAACAATCATTCTTATGCACAAAAAATATAGGAGCACCCCGAGGAGATACACTAGGATAGATAAAACCTTTATCTAGGAGATCCTTCAAGTGCTCCTTAAGCTCCTTCAACTCTACTGGAGCCATTCTATAAGGAGGGATAAAAATTGGACAAGTGTCTGGAGCTGGATCAATCCCAAAATCAATTTTCCTATCGGGAGAAATACCAAGAAGGTCATCTAGAAAGACCTTGGGAAACTCATTAACCACAGGAACAGATTCTAGAGAAGTACCTTCTGCATTAGAATCTTTAACTTGAACCAAATAATACAAACACCCTTTAGAAATCAACTTTTAGGCTCTAAGATATGAGATAAACCTCCCTTTAAGAAATAAAGAACCCCCTTCCCATATAATGACTAGCTCATTAGGGAATTTAAAAATGACCTTATGGGTCAGACAATTAAGGAAGCATCGAACGAATGCAGCCAATCCATCCCCATAATAATATCAAAATTAGCCATGTCCAACTCTATCAAGTCTACCAGAGTTTCTTTACTATCAACAACTACCACACACCCCTTATAGACCCTTTTAACAACCACAGAGTCTCCTGTCGGAGAAAAAACAAAAAAGGAAACTGACAGACACTCAGGACCAAAACCAAAATACACAGCCATAAATGAGGTTATATGAAAGAGAAGATCCTAGATCAAGTAAATAATAAACATCATGGGAGAAAAGTTTCAACATACCCATAACAATATCTGGAGCTGCCTCAGACTCCTGATAAGAAGCAAGCTCATATAATCGATTTCGGCCAGTTCTGGTACCAGAAACAGAAGCAGAAGCTACACCCTTCGACGTAGAAGCAGATGAAGTAGCAATAGGTGACCTATTGGCCTAAGATGCCACTAGAAAGGGAAACTCTCGTTGCATATGCCCAATCTAACCATATCTAAAACATTTGTTCCTCTCTTTCTCACACTGTCCATGATAATGCTGACTAAAGAATCTATAACAAGGGTAGGTTGGTTCCTGGGGCCCAAGACTGGGCACTTTGTGCCCTAGAACCATTAACACTATGAAAATGTCTGTCTCCCGATAGCCTCGAGTAGGGAGCACTAGCCATAGAATAGAAGTTGGTACTCACCCAATTCTTCCTCTTGGACCACTTACCACTAAACTATTGGCCTCCACTTTGTTAAAAAAAATAGAGACCTCTTGCTCTTCCTCTCATCAGTCTCAACTTGTTTTTTATTCTCTTCCTCACTTGTTGTATATATACAACTAATCTTGAGATATCTATGTCTTTGATCAACAAAGCCACCTTACTTTAAAGGACCAACTCACGAGACAGTCTTGAAGCAAACTTACGTATTCTAGCCCTCATGCTAGAAACCATCTCCGGAGTATATCGAGATAATTGATGAAACTTTAAGGCATACTCTTTGACTGACATCTTTCTTTGCCTCATATTAACAAACTCCTCTGCCTTTGCTTCTTTCAACTCTTGAGGAAAGAAGTGGTCCATAAATGAATTAGAGAAATCCTCCCACAAGGATGACTCATCAGCATCACCCCTTGCCTGATCCCATTCTTTATACCATTAGTACACCACATCCTTCAGCTGATAGGCTACAAACTCTACCCCTTCCACATTAGTGGCATGTATAAATTTGAAGATCTTTTCCATCTCTTCCAGAAAACTTAGATGATCCTCTTCCACCTTAACATCGATAAAGGTCGAAGGACTCAACCTCATAAACTGTCTAACCCTTGTGGCCTCAGAAGATGGAGTAACAGATGCACCATACTCAGACTAAGAAACCACCAACTGAGCAATCACATAAATCGACTGATGAAACTCAACATTCGTCACATCAGCCTGAGAAACTGGGGGAGGACTAGAGGGAACCGGTAAAACTCCAGGACCATCAGGAACCAGACCCCTAAATCGGGTCTGGACTCCATAAATAAAGCGTGTCCCTTCAATATTGTCCCTAGTTGGGATGAAAGGGTTTGCAGGAACTTCAGATCTTTTTGGAGGCATGATCTGAAAGACAAGCAAACAATAATCAGAAAGATCCAAGATCTTTAACTCTATAGCTTACACTAAGACAATAAGAAGGTGAAACATTCCTAAATGTCTCATAGCCTCTCTCTTAAAGTGTGGTGTGCTACACACCCATAAAAGAGACTATATTGACATGACTTTGTGGACACCTAACTGACCATAAACATAGGCTCTGATGCTAACATGACACAATCCGAACCAGGTCCATGTCGTAATGGGCATCTTGAGCCCAACAAGGATCAGAGATCGCCCCGTTAACCTAATCCAACTATCATATCATTACATAAGTATCAGATGAACTCCAAACATATAACAAAATAGCAAAAACACAACTAATAATCATAACTTAAGAAGTGTCTAATCAATCCATAATGTCAGCATACTAAACCAATATACCCACGTTCACAGTCATCTACTAAGCCTCTACGATCGATGTCTATAATATGTCAGGATATTTCCCCGAAAATAGCCAAAATCCAAGTCCAAAATAAGTCTATAACATAAGATAGAAAGACCATAAAATGTATGCCTTTTAAAGTATGGAAGCTCACTACTTCAAAGTCCGCACACAAATTGCTCAAACACCTGGTCACTGTGAAGGAAGAGAAGAAGAAGATTCGGCCCCTGGGTTGCATGGGCACACAACATTCGGAGGCGGTTAGTGGTTGGAGCGCTAGCATGTATCTCAAAGACAAGGATAAAATAGTAACATTATTCATAACGAAGTCAAACACATCACAAGCAACCACATTTTTTTACATAGGCATATATGTAGATATATATAGATACACAAAGTGCCACAAAAAAGGAAGAAGTCTTATCATGTATTTTGAAGCACCCAATCATGATACATGAGGTGAAGGACTCCAACCTCCCAGTTGCATAGGTTAGAAAGTTTGAACTTCTTGGTTATACTGAGCAAGAGAACTCTAACCTCAATCCGTCTTATTAAGAAAGTGGACTCTAACCATAAATCATTTTATTAAGTAAGTGGACTCTAATAACAAGAACTCTTATTAGACAAGTGGACTCTAACCACAATCTATTTTTTAAGCAAGTGTACTTTAACCACAAGCCATCGCGTCCATTACTAGTCGATATTGGGACTCTTAACCCTTTGTCTATGCATTCATATCTACTCGGTTCAATATTTAAGGACTCTAACCCACTTAGCCAACCCACTTAGCCAATTCAAGCCATCAAGGCTACAATTCAACACCATACATGACCACAAGGTCTTTATGAACCATTTATCAGTCAATCTCTTTAATAGGCCAATGCCTTAGTTTTAACCACTATTTAAGTCAAATTGTGGCCATCAATACCTTTACCAAACCATTCATTCTTCATTAGCATTCCTACACCAAGCTTTAGTTCAAACACAATTCAATCTTATGTTTAGGGATTCAAACCTTTTTAACCAATCAAACCACCAAGGTTACCAATTTACTCATTGCATAGACAACAAGGCCTTTCCAAATATATTTACCAATCATTCTTACTTATTAAGCCATTTTCTTAGTTCAAAATACTATTAACATGTAATAGTTATTTCTCTTAAGACATTTTCACAAACACCTTGAGCGCATAGTATTACTCATGACCAAAATCTAGGTAAACATCTAGGTAAAAATCATCAAAATTAGGGTTACTCATGACCCATTTGTTAAACCAAAATCAACAAGTACCCACATGTGCAAACTATCACCCAAAACATGTATAAACACAAGTCTAAACAAGAGTAAACAATACTCATCACTATGAATCAAAACCCTCAATATTTAGTTTCAAAACCACCATTTACAAATCATAATTAATGTTTAAAACACATGATATTTGAGAAATAACAACGAGGGAAGAGTCGCATGCCTTATACAAGATGATTTACGGAAAGAACTTGACCCCTTTAGCCTCTAGATGAACACCTCTTGAAACCTTAGCCTCCAATCTTGTTGAAGAAGTTTAGAGAGGATTTTAGAATGTTTGTTATCTTGTTAATTCAAGAATGAAAGGCCAACTAATTTTATAAGTCATGGGTCTCAAGGGTTTTGGGGTGGGAAATGTCTGGAATGCCCTCAGCTTAAAAGCAGAAAAACACACGCATGTGGGTATGACTTCCACACCTAAAAGGTACCCTAGGATACGGGTGGTCCCCTATATCATACCCTAGGACTCACCATGGACCCACAAACTATCTAACATATGACTACAAGAGCCTAGGTCGTATCTTATCATACGAGAAGCACCATGGGAACCGTACCTTGGTTAAAATCACCTAGACCAAACTTTGGGCATCATACGACTTGGCATTATCACCTCATATCCTATCATACAAATAGTATGATGCTTAATCATATCTTGGGAAGAAACCAACCCAAACACACTGATTAACATACAAGAGAGGGGCCCTAACTCGTACCCAAACATACGACTAGTACTATCTAGTTGTATGTTGTCCAAAAACTCCAACTTAGGTAATTTTTCTAAGGGACCAAAGACAAGGTGTTTTATAAAATATATAATAGAAGAATATTTAATTCTTACCAAGAAAGAATATTGTTGATAATAGAACCTACCTTTTCTCTTTGAATTCTTGTCAAACACCTTACACCATAATTTTCGTTTTTCAAATATTTCATCTTTCATTAAGAGATCACTTTTAAGAACTATGAGCTCATAATTAGGTGATATTTACTACCAAGAGTTCAGTAGTGCCTATAGCTAAGCACTCAATATATATATATATCCAATTTGAGTACAAAGGAGAAAAGAGGTTTAAGGAAGATAGATCGATCACTTTGCATATTTTCTTTATTTCGGTCATCTCATTAATATAAATTTAAGTTGTATTTGATAATTTTATGTCCAAACAATATCTTTTGAATAAAGTGAGATAATTTTTCAGAAAATAGTATAAAATTCTTATGACCAAATGGGGTCTTATTCACAATTCTTAGGGTCTTCTTCCAGCAAGAGAATCTTCTTAATTTTCCATTGAATGCCAGTAACATTGTTTTGCATCTCCTTAGCTTTTAGAACTTTATTATGTCCTTTACTAGAGGTATGGTGTTGGGTTCGAAATCGAGAGGGCGTCATGCGGAAGCTATTAGTTGCAAACTATTGAGATGATAAATCAGACGAAAAGAAAAACATACTAAAAAAATGATGATTATATAGTTTGGCCAATTGGCCTACATATAAAAATCTAATATAAAAGAAAACATAACACTATTAGAGAGAAAATCTCCCCCTAAATAAAACTCTTTAAATGACTATATTGTGGATGCTATTGTGTTATTGGTATGAGAAGGGGTGTCATTTATTTATAGAGTTCCAAAACCTTTCCTCCAAGAAAGAGGTTAGCCAAGTATGGAAAAGAATTATATATTTCTTTCAGGGAAAATAAAAGTAATTATGGTAACTTTTATTTTCCTTCTAAGAAAAAAATAAAACTTAAATATAGTAAGAAAATCAGGGCAAAACCCTAACCTTTTTGGCTTGATTTTCTTCACTTGATCCGTCTACTCTTCATATCACGTGCATGAACTTTGTTCTTGATATAATCTTCATAACTGCTGCTTGCCATGGTTAAAATAAGGTTTAAAATATCATGGTTAAAAATTAGTTTAAAAGTAATATTTTGTTTTTATTTTTAAAGATGCAGCAGCAGGAATCTTAAAAATATGGTTGAAACTTGTTCTCCACATGCAGTTCGACAAAATCCTCATTATCATCAAATTGGTTGCAAATTGGTTTGAACCGCCATGAACTTGTCTTCAACCTCGTTTCACCAAACCATTGGACCTTTGAACCGTAGGCTTTGATACCATTTGTTGGGTTCAAAATCGAGAGGGCGTCATGCAGAAGCTATTAGTTGCAAACTATTGAGACGATAAATCAGACGAAAAGAAAAACATACTAAAAACATGATGATTATATAGTTTGGCCAATTAACCTACATATAAAAATCTAATATAAAAGAAAACATAAAACTATTAGAGAGAAAATCTCCTCCTAAATAAAACTCTTTAAATGACTACATTGTGGATGTTATTGTGTTATTGATATGAGAAGGGGGGGGGGGGGGTCATTTATTTAAAGAGTTTCAAAACCTTTTCTCCAAGAAAGAGGTTAGCCAAATATGGAAAAGAATTATATTTTTCTTTCAGGAAAAGTAAAAGTAATTATGGTAACTTTTATTTTCCTTCTAAGAAAAAATAAAACTTAAATATAATAAGAAAATCAGGACAAAAATCCTAACATATGCCACCATGAATGTTTTCGTTTCTTTATAAATATTTCCCAATATTGGCTTGTAGATTGCTTGAGTTTCTATGTATCTTGAGTTAACCTCATCTAAAAGACATAATGTACATAGTATAATTATAATTTATCAAATATCAAAGGACAACTTCCATCAATCTACATAGTTACAAACATAGAAAATTATACACTACCCCCAGGCTTATCTAACCGAGCAAATATTTTACTTTTCAGTGCTTTCCTTAATGCACTTGCAAATCAAACCCAACCATGACTTAGTTTCTCCTTTCCGACCTCTCAAGTCTCATCCTATGACACATGATCGAAATAGAGTATTTCAAACATTTTGTACAAAGCTGCAAACAACCACAACTTTACATTTTTTTTCTAATCTCCATCAAAAGAAATTCTAAAAAATATTAAATATTTTTTAAACAAAAAAATAAATAAAAATCCTACATCAAGAACTTGAAATATACCATGAAATAAATATGAGGGGTTATCATTGGAAATTATAGGAAGAAAAAGGACAGTTGCTTATAAGAAATTTAAAGAGGGAGTAAAAGAGAAGGATGCAGTAGCAGGAAGAAGTTACATGTCCTAAAAAAGTGAAAGTGTTAATGTCAGTATCACAAGTTGATGAAGCAGAGTTATTTTAATAACAATAAAGAGTTTCAAGAGTAGGCGGATGCTTCATATCAGCAACAGTTGTAGACATCAAACTTAAGATACCAAATTCAACACCCAAATAGCTAAAAAAACAAACAAAGAAGCAAATGATATGATTTACAATCACTGAAATCCATGAAAAACTTATTGCAACTCAAATGGATGTAAACCATTATAGTTAAAACTGTAATAATCGGTTGTGCATCATCATAACACCTATCCTAAAAAAAATAAAGAGAAGTAAAATGAAGAATCTGCTGAATGAATGCCCACAACAACATTTTCAAACATGATTGAGTTATGCATGAAAAATAGGTTATCAGAATGCCCCTTTGATTCTTTGAGGCAAATAAATGACCAATCAAATAATGTAAGAATAACTTCAAAAAATTCAAACACATAATTGTATCCAGACTGATATAGGCTACTAAGCATTTTCACCAAAAATAAAATCAGGAACCACTCATACCTTCTGCGTGCCTCATGTGTGTAGAACCTACCATTTTTAGTTTCAACCTCTCCCTTGAATACATAGGGTAGTGAAACACCCTAGGTTTTGGCCCTTGCAAGCTTCTTAAGTCTTGAACCTTCTTTCCATCATACGACTCACACCATCACTCATCTGGTGAGGATACGGGTCTAGGACCCTAGTCATATGTTGGTCAGTATGATGTTGGGCAAGTTCTGTTCAAGGTACAAAAAGACTCGATATGAGTCATATGTTCATGATACGAGAAGTATAGTGTCCAATCATATGTAATCTAATGTCTAGCCTAAATGTTCTGCTTAGGATATGACTTGAAGGATACTAATTGTATGGTTAAGACCCCATGTCTTATAACCCTAGTTGGTCATCCTTTATATATTTTAGAAGATCAAAAACTCTATAAACTCTCTCTAAAACTTCTCAAGAAAGATTGGGGCTAGGGTTTCTTCAAGATGGTCATCTAGAGGCTTAAAGATCAAATTCTCTCCATCTTCTTTGGTGTCTAAGGCATGTTACTCCTCCTTCATTATTAGTTCAACTAAAAATATATTTTAATGGATGGTTTTCATGGTGTTATTGTGGTAATGTTTGGGTTTTGAAATATATGTTGAGGGGTTTTGGTTGTTCTTGGTTGGATAATGTTTTCCTATATTTTTCTTATGGTTTTCATGTTATAATTGTGATTTAAACATGTGGTTGCTTGAGAATGGTCAATTAATACATGATTTTTGATTTTGGAAATCTTATGCCCTCAACATGTTTGTTAAAATGTCCATGAGAATGATTTCTGTCACATAGTTGGACTATTCTTGAAATCCTTGCATTGCATAATATGATAATGGAGCCTAAATTGGTTTGGTTGATGTTAAATGGTTTGAAAAGGCCTGGTAGCCATGGATTTGGTTAAAGATGGTTTTTAAAACCTTATGAGGTACAATAGAATCTCCTAAGTGAGTAATCTATGAAAACCTTGTGGGGTACACGAAAATCCCCTAACTGATTTTAATAATGGAGTACAGGGTACATAGGCATCCCCTAAGTGTTGGCTAATGACATTTCTTGCAAGCTATAATCTGTATGACGATACCACATTATAATGCCTTAATAATTAATTTGGTTTGATGTTTTAATTAGGCAATAATAGGGGTTGTGATAGCTAGACGTAAAGGTGTGAGTCCGAAAGGTTGACACTAGAAACTAATGTTTGCCGACATAAGGATTGGTCTTGATGACCACATACTTGTGGGCTACAAGGTAATCGCCCAAGTATATACTTGTAAATATGCATCATAGAGGGCGACGGGTACAAAGGAATCTTCAGTCACCTTTGGTATCTCCAGTTTGTGCGGCTACATGCTTTGGGGCCCGTTCAGGGGATAATATTGGGCCCATATAGCCCGTGGGTGGATTATGATGGTAAAGCTACACAACCCAGGTTAAAGTTTTAAACGCATGCTATACCCGGTTCCCTTTCCCAGCATGGTATATATGTATATATGTGGTTGCATATGGTTATTTACTTTGGTTTTAAACAGTGACATTATTTTATTCTTATTCTTGAGTACATGCTAATGTTCATCTGCTAACCGTCTTCGGGCGCTGTATCCCCATGCAATGCAGGACCGATCATACTACTATTCTTCCTACTCGGTGACTTGGTGATTCGGGGACAACTTGAGTTAGACTGGAGTGGTGAGCTTCTATTCTTCGGAAGGGCCATTTCATGTTATGATTTATCTTATGCCTTTACCACTCCTTTGACATTGGTTTTTGGCTATGGCCAGGGGCATGTTCCGACTAGATATTCTTTGACAGTGTTTAGAGGCTTTGTACGGACAACTGTGGACTTGGGTATATTATGGTTTGATTGGCTTAGTATGGATGGTATGACTTGATTGGGTCGGTCTCCGTTTTAGACTTATCCCAAAGTCATTGAAATTTTAATAGTCTATCTTGTTATATTCAGAATTCATCCGACACGGGTTGTATATTGGTTGGTTGGATTGGGTACAGGGGGTGGTCTACGATCCTTGTTGGGCTTGAGATGCCCGACACGACTAGGCCCTGGTTTGGATCATGTCAGGTAGGTAGGGCTGGGTGAGAAATGATTACACATATAGTATTTTCTAGATACAACTCAATCAGAAGTTAAATGTATAACATGTTAAACACAGGAGATCCACAATTTTTTAAAAAATAGACCTGCTAGAACCTTGATTGCTCGACAAATAAAAGAAAGAAAACCCAGATTTCATACCTAGCAATACCAAAATGCACACATATGATATATTAGTGAATCATTTGAAGCTTAAAATTCAGACCAATATTGAAAGAACTCTGGTTACAGAGCATGCTGCTATGTCTAATAAGATCACCTTTATGACCTCAAAAGATAACTTGCTTCATTATATTCACTTTCAAATAGTCACGTAACCTCATTTTTGTTTCAAATTTTCGAGATCTTTCTAATTCAGGAGTGCTTGGTGAGAGGTTTATTTAAAGATGCAACAAGTATCTGTCGTCAATTAATGGAATAGTTCCTTT
Organism: Capsicum annuum; assembly: GCF_002878395.1. Lineage (NCBI taxonomy): Eukaryota > Viridiplantae > Streptophyta > Magnoliopsida > Solanales > Solanaceae > Capsicum > Capsicum annuum. Next base: position 66,756,155 of record NC_061116.1, on the reverse strand, counting down.
CTCAGAGGATAATATGTCATGGTTAATTTCAGACTGCCTTACAAAAGAGAAGTATGGGATTTGACTTCCTTGCAATGACACATTTGTCCGTAGTCTGTAACGGAAGAACTGCACTCTTTCATTTTAGAGAACTTTTTACGAATGCACGTCATAAACTGCTACACTAATATTCCCCTCATTTTGCTTTGGTGAACTTGCTGCTTTCAAGTGACCTCCTATGTGTTCAAACCGTGAAAATAGCCTCTTACAGAAATGTAAGGTAAGGTTGCGTATAATAGACCCGTGTGTTCTGACCCTTCCTCGGACATCACACATAGTGGGAGCTTTAGTGGCTGTCCTTCTTTTCTTTTTCTTTTTCTTTTTTTTTTTGCTTTGGCAAACTTATAAGTCAAATCATCAACAATTAAAGGAAGATCTTAAAAGAAGTCCTCACCAGAATATTTGTAATGTTCAAGATCGAAGTACATATAACCGTGGAAGAAATTATTGTGTTCCAAGATGGAAAAAGAAAGTAACGTTATATTGAAAAAATCACTTGTGGCGGAATAGCATGAAGATTTTTTCGGTGTATGCAACAAAATGAAGAAATTGTAGCTTGTTCACAAAGTTGGTAAGGTATGAATGTACGTACAAATCTAAACTCTAACAAAGAGTTACTTGTTTAACACACCAACCTTTATGTTTGTACGACTGGATTTCTTAATTTACTTTTTGCTGCCAGCATGTAATCAGTAAATTACCAATATATTATGAAAATAGAACTTGTTTCAAAATGAAGAACTACAAACTTTGATTTTTTTTCTTTTTATACTTCAAGAGTGAGATATCATCCAAATTAGATTAGATATGGTCAAACAGAAAATTTGATGAACTCAATTTTTTCTTTTATACTAAGAAAGTTGGTTTTCGTTACAAATAAATTTTATTGGAACAAAGAAGTAAAAAAGCTTAAGAGTTTTGCTGAGATTCTCATAAAAGAATATTTATAAATGTAATTTTCGGTTGTTTTCAAGACTTGAAGCCGTGATCTTCTGATCACATGGCAACAACTTTACCATTTACTCTAAGGCCCCCCTTCAAAATAAGGTCCTATTGGGAGTTGAACCCAGGTCGTTGGATTCGAAGTCCAGAGTGCTAACCACTACACCATAAATAATATGATATATTTAAAGGAATAACTACATGACTTGACAAACATAAACTATTAATTACCTTATTTAGCCTAAGTTTCAATTAGTTACCATCCATAGCCTTTCTTGGCCAACTAAATATAATTTATAGCCTCTCTTTATTTTCTCTCTTTCTCTTCTTCTTCTTTTTCTTCTTCTTTTCTTCCATTTTTTTCTTTTTTAGTTTTTTTCCTTTTATCTCCCTTTTTTTTTTTTTTTTTTTTAAATATATCTTTCTAATTTTTTTCATCTTTTTTAAATCTCTTTTTTCTTTGCAGTCTTTTTTATATTTTCTTTGATTCTTTTTTTTTCTTTTCGTTTTGTGGGTTATTTTTTCTCTTTTTTTCTTTTTCTTTTTCTTTTTATATTTTTTCTCTCATTTTTTTTGGTTGTTTTTGTATTTTATATTGGATATTTTTTATATTTTACATTTATTTGTATTATATTAAGTATTTTAAATAAATTTATTATTTTTAGCTGAATAGTTTAGTCGTGAATATGTATAATTTATCATTTGTATTTGTATACAAATAAGTGTATTGATTAATTGTATTTGCTTGAGACTAAAATACATAAAATTTACAATGTGTCATTCAATGCAAATATATCATTGGTATTTGTATTTTAAATTTTTTATTTATATTTATAGATAAATAAGTATCATTTTGTATGCGTATGGTTCAAGTTATATAAAAATGTATCATTTGTATTTATATAATTTATCATTTTTATTTTTATTGTTCAATTTGCATCAATACAATACAAATTATATCAATGAAGATAAATATAAGTGTTCGTAGAAAGAAAAATAGCATTTCTTTTTTAATTATTTAAAACTACAAATGTTGTTGCCGACTTCAAAATCAAATACAAACAAATGAAATTACAAATACAAATACAATATGCGGTCAACTTATAAATACAAATACAAATGCAAACTATAAAATACAAATACAAACGTGAACTTTAAAATGCAAATATAAATATAATTGTATCAACGAATACAAAAATATAAATGATGGTGTGAATATAAATACGATAAGCAATTGTGGTATTTACATTTTCATCCATGACTTGTGCTAGAGAAACCATATTTTTTAAAAACACAAAAAATATAAAATAAAATAAAAAAAGAGATAGGAAATAAGTACAAAAAGAAAACCAAAAAAAGAAAAGAAAGAGAAATAGAAGCCAGAGAGAAAAGAGAGAAAAAAACCGAAAAGAAAGAAATGAAAAAAATAAAAAAGAGAAAACCAAAATAAACTATTTTCTTTTTTTTCGTTTAATTTTTTACGGCCTTTTTTTCTATTTCATTCTTGTTTCATTTTTCTTTTTTTTTTTTTTTTTCATTTTTATCCTTTTTTCTTTTCTTTTTTTTTATTTTTTCTTTTCTCTCATTTTTTGTTAGTGTTGTCATATTTATATTTTATATTTATTCGTATCATATATATATATATTTTTTAAATAAATTTATTATTTGTATTTGAATAGCTCAGCTGTGAAGACAATTTATCATTTGTATTTGTATCCAAATAAACATATGGATTAATTGTATTTTACTTGAATCTAAAATTTATAAATAAATGTGTCATTCCATCCAAAAGTATCATTAATATTTGTATGTCAAGTTTATCATTGTATTTGTATATAAATAAACATCATTTGTATGCATATGGTTCAAGTTGTATAAACATGTATCATTTGATACAAATGTAATATTTGTATTTATATAATTTGACATTTGTGTTCTTATAATTTATCATTTGAATTGTTCAATTTGATTAGTAAAGTACAATTCATATCAATGAATATAAATACAAGTGTTTGTTAAAAGAAAAAATTTATAATTCCTTTTAAATTATTTAAAAATACAAATGATGTTGTCAACTATAAATTCAAATACAAACAAATGAAACAAGTAAAATTATAAATACAAATACAATATGTGGTCAATTTACAAATATAAATATAAAATCATGCTTTTAAAAATATAAGCGCATCGACGAAAATAAAATATAAATACAAACAGAAATACAAACAAAATGAAAACACAAAATACAAATATAGTATGTAGTCAACTATAAAATACAAATACGAAATAGTTCTTTAAAATATATGTACAAATTTTATAAAATATAAATAATGGTGAGAACTATAAAATACAAATACAAGTGTGAACTATAAGATACAAATACAAATACGAATTAAAAATATAAATACAAATATATGCGCGAACTATAATACAAATACAATTTTATCAACGAATACAAGAATATAAATGATAGCTTGAACTATAAAATACAAATACAAGTGTTAATTACAAAATACAAATATAAATGCGAACTATAAAATACAAATACAAATACAAGCGTGAACTATAAAATACAAACACAATTTTAGCAAATGAATACAAAAAAATAAATAATAATATGAATATAAATACAATAAGCAACTATTGTATTTTCGTCATCACCCATGACTTGTGCTTGATATATCCATATTTATCAGAAATACAAAATATATAAAATAAAATTAAAAGAAAAAAATAAAAAATACATAAAAGAAAATAAAAAAAAAAAAAGAAAGAGAAATAGAAGCTGTAGATAGAAAAGAGAAAATAAAAAGAAAGAGATAAAAATTAAAAATAAAAAAAATAAAAAACACAAATAAGAAAAAGAAAAAGAAGAAAACAACCAAAAAAAGGAAGAAAATGAGAAAAAGAAAAAAAATGAGAAAGAAAATATAAAAAAATAAAAAATAAATAAATCAAAAAAATACAAAAAGATGAAAAAAGAAAAAAAAAAGAAAGAGAAAAAAATAAAAAGAAAGAACAAAAAAGAAGAAGATGAAAATAGAAGAAAATAAAAAATTAAAAACAATGAAAAAAATGATGGTGAATACAAACACAATGAGCGATTATGATGTATATGTCATCATTCATGACTTGTATTCTACGTAACCATATTTTTTCAAAGTATAAAAAAATATAAAATACAACGAAAAAAGAAAAATGAGGAAAAAAAATAAAAAAAAGGAAAAAAATTAAGAAAATAGAAAAAAATGAAAAAAAAAAAAAAAAAAAGAAAAGGGAAAAGAGAAAAAAGAGGAAAAAAAAAAAGGAAAAGGAAAAAAAAAAAAAAGAAAAAGAAAAAAGAGAAAGAAAGACTATGAATTGAAATTTTGAAAGTTAGGCTAAAAATACTCTCATTATGCTGAAATCTAAGCTATTTTTGAAAGTCTCCCATATTTAAATCACAATTTAAAAAGTCTTTCATTACTTCTTTAGCTCAGAAAGTAATCTAATATATTCAAGTACAATGAAAGGAGAGAGTTTTTTACTTCAAATGCACCTTCAAATTTCCTATTTAACCTATTGGAATGATATCCCTTTCTCAAGTAGTACAGTTGAGTTCAATTTAATATTCCTTCCCCAAATTATCAAGAGGAATGCATTATTTTGGTGCTTTAAAATCTATTAATATCACTAGATGGAGAAGCCCGTGCTCAATGATAAGCATGAACTCCATTATTTTTGTCACTCGAAGAAAGAGTAAACGATATTATGTAAATATTTCATAGAAAATTATTTACATAAAATTCCATCATTTTTAGGAGCTATTCACATACAAAAACTATTAGCATGTAGGTCTACCACGATAAACTATGGCTGTATATTTCATATACATCAAAACACAAAATGTTTGTTCATGCAGCCGGCTATATGATATTGGTATAGGCAAGAAAAATCCATCTGCACATGCTATACCATCTGATGAAGCTGATAAAGGCAATCAAAATCTAAAGTTTGGGCAGCTACCACTTGTGATAGAAATGTAAAAGCATTGAAAAGGTGTAATAAAGGAAAGCGTAATCATTCTATTTACTTGATTGCGTTGAGTAGATGGATATAACAAAGGGGAGCATGAACATTATAGTTGTACATCTTTCAAATAAATTTGATCTCAGTAGAAAAATTCAAAGTAGATGTTGGAGTTTCTTATAATCTTCTCAGGTAAAGAGAAAGTAGAGTATAGTAGAAAACAAAATATTGAATGCGGCGTTACCTTTAATCCTTTTTCGCTGGTGTGGGTGGTTCAATTTTCTGCTTCTTACCTGTCTTTCTGGGAGCCATGGGCAACGGTGATATTGCAAAAACTGGGGTTTCTACTTTAGTGAAGGATGGAATAGCTAGCATACCAAGTTTTTGGTCCAAAAATCTGAAGACTGACTGTTGTAGGGCAATAGACAACGGTTGTTTCTAAGTGAAAAAGGCAAAAGATAACACATTAAATAGTTTTTTTTTTTAATTTAATTTTGAACTTTTATTAATAACAAATTAAATTGTTACTACATTGATGGACCAACCCATCATAAAATCTGATAATGTAAAATTGGGCTTATACAATTTCGGATAAAATACCTGACCCAAACCTAATTGATCAAGACATATATAAACTCCCCTAGGGTTTCCGAATTTATTTTGTTGCATTCTCCGCTGATTGAGCTCATTTTCAGGTGAAAAGAAATGGTGTGTTGACAACGTCCAAGCTCACTCGCAAGTGTACGTGATCTTATCAATTAGTAAAGTGGCTTCAAGAAAGTCCAAGTATCGATCTCCTAGGGACTTGCGTTCACTGACTATCCAATTCTAGTTTAACCAATTGAGATAAAGTAACCAAAGAGAGAGTTTGTAATTTTGTAAATTAAAAATAAAATAAATAATGCGTAAAAATAAAAGTCTTGGGACAATCAATGGAGTAAAGTCCAGGGTTAAAGCATTTCAAGCAATTATACTATGTTATTGAAATTAATTTATTAATTTGCTTATCTTGGTTGTTGATTCGTAGGGTTAATTGCATGATTATGGTTTCCCAACCTCTAATCTTTTACCTAATATGGATATTACAACTACATCATTGAGCGGGGATGTAATAATTTAATTAAGCGAATTAAAGCTATTATCCTACGTTTGAATCAAATAAGACATCTAAGTACATTCCTGTCCTAGACACTAAGTTTAATTCTTTATTTTATAAAAGAATAAGAACCCAAACTTTATTTATTTTCATGTTCTATCTCCCTATTCCCTCTCTCGAGATCAAAAGGTCGACAATAAATATATTCTAAGGGTAGCTAATGCTTAAAATAACTCAAACAAGAATAAACAAACAACTAAATATGATAAGCAAAATTAATCGAAATTAATCCAAAATAATAGTACTCATATTCTAGAATTTAACCCCGAAAGAGGATTTTTAGTCGATAATATTCATAATCACGATCCAATTAATTGAATACATGATATGAAAAATTAAAAGCTAAATAAAAAATAATAAACCTAATAAGAAGTAACTGCCACGTCAAAATTTAATGCCCCAAATTGACCAAGTCCACTGAAATAATATTGTTCCAAGAATTTTCAAGGTGTCTATTTGTCGAGGTATCTTCCACAATTGTTCAAAAGTTATCCCTGATGTGACCAAGTGTTGTGCAATATATATTATAGTGGGATTAGGAAGAATCACGTGGTTCCAAAAAATATTCCCACAAATGGTCCTTAAATTGAGTGCCCATTTGATTTAAAATAGGACAATGTCCTATGCTGTGTCGGCGCATTTAATTACCCATGTATAATGATAAAAGACGCGACGCGTCAGGTAGCGCGTTGATGAACTAGCAGCTTCGATGCATTGCATTGACTCACTGGAATTTTCTTTCAAAATTTCTGTTAAGTGTTGAAAAGTCCTATCCTTTACCCATCCTTTTGTAGTGTATTTCTACTAAATTTTTGAGCCTTTTTATCATCAACATATGATCATATTTAGTTCACAAAGCCTCCTACAATATTACACATCACATATTAAAGATTAAAACAACACAATATTCTCAACGAAAAATCAAAACAAGAGCTAAGATAAGGCAAATTCACAATGATCTTCCACTTATTATTCCAACTCTTGACTTAATTAAATTAATCTTTGCACATTATAAACAAGTTATTCCACATATAATTACACCATTAAAATTATTTGGAACAAATTAAACACATTTGAATCCAACGGAACCAACTAGACACACACCTAGCTCAAGCTAGTAAAACTAGTTTTCCGGATTGAACTCTAAATGACTCAATTAAATATAAACTTGTTTGAAAAATATTTTGAACATTGTAAATACAAACTTGGATAATTAAATGCTTATTTATATCAACATCAACACATTAAGCACACAAATTTCTCTCAAAACAAGGCGAAATAAGCTAGCATAATGATACAAAAGTGTCTAAAACCACCTCAGATCATGTGTCCTCCTTTGAATTTGCAATTTATCTTGCTTGTGCTTTGGGTCATCAACACTTTACCTTGGATCCTTGATGCTTGTACTATCTTCATCCCTCATAAGTAAGTATCTGTCCATATGTTACTTGTGATTCATTTTGTTCAGCTCAACTTCTCTTTTTTAAAACACTTTTTCTCCATTTTTGCTTGTACTCAACTGAGTTCTTTAGTGGATGGGGCGTTTCTTCCTTTTTGGTGCTGAATTGAGGGTTGTAGGTCCCTAAGACTGATTCCATGTCTAAGTAAGCTTTAATTTCTAATTTTTGTCCATCTTTCTTAGCTGTAGATTCCCATTGATTCCCATTTGCTTACAAATATGGCCAGTAGGGAGATAAAAGGATGTTCGGAACTGCAAATATTTGAACTGCCTTCTGCTATTCATGTGTATTAGTTTCACAAATGTCACTTGACCCAAGCCTTTTACTAAGAGTCCTTTTTGATGGCTGAATCTGTATAGGCTAGTCAGTTGTTGAAGCTTTTTGTTATCCTCCAGCGTTCTAAATATTAGCTTGTGATCACTGATAACACTGTTAGCTGTAGCCTTCAACCTTATCATTCTTTTGTTGATGATAATCTAATGTATGGACACTGTAACTTGTCACTATTAAGGATCTTCTTTTCTTTAACTTCTAATTGTTGAAATGATATTATGCTAAAATCCCTCATATATATTGCTATATTTGTTAAATGATCAGCCAACTGATTCTTTTCCCTCATTATGTGTTGAAATTGTACTTGCTTATCTTTCAGTGTTCTCTAATATGCTCTATAGAATCTAGCAAGTTTCATGGACATCTCCATTCATTAGTTAGCACTTTCAACATGATAAGAGAATCTGTTTGAAAAAATGACCTTGTTGAAGTTGGATTTTCCATAATGAATTGTTGCTTTAAGTATAGCATATGCTTATGCTTCAATGTTTGTAGTAACAACAATCTTAACTCCTTGTGCATAAATTAGATCTTCTTTTTCATCTATTAGACAAAAGGCATAAGAACTAACACCAGGATTACCTCTAGAAGCCCCATCCATGCTGTATTTCATCCATTCTTCCTCTGGAACTTTCCATTACACCTTTGTGATCTTCATTCTGGATCTTTTTTGTTCTAATTCATGGTGTATGTCTGGCCACATAGCTGGGAAAACTTGTGTTGGATTCCTCACCTTGAGTAATAATCTAATATTTCTATTAATATTGAATGTTACTCTGTGAGTTGACAAGGTTTTACCATCATGCTTAGAGTTGTTCCTTGTCTTCCACAATTCCTACAATATTATGCTGGGAATAGATTGATAGTAGGCTCTATCTGTTTCTTGAACTTCAGCATTCCACCAATCCAGGAAAAGTTCTTTGAGGCTAGCACCATTTATATTAATGCCTGCAAAAGAAGAGAAATAGGACCATGTCCTGTTAGCAGTGCTTGATTTAAGAAACACATGTGAAATGGTTTCTTGGTCTAGCGTAGTGCAACACTAGCACCTAGTAGGTCCTTCAACCCCTAACCTTCATAAATTATCATTTAATGACACCTTTTCTTTTCAAAATCTCTACATTAGGAAAACCATTTTAAAAGGCAAACCTTTAATCCAAATATTCTTGTATAAGATATTTTTCTCTTCCTTCTGTCTAATGTAGTTCCATGCTGATTTAACAGTGAATTTTTCAGTAGGATCAAGATTCCACACCGGACTGTCTTGCCCCTCCATCTTTTCTAGTATTCCTACTGTTTGAATGGTACGATCTACAATCTCTTTTGGAAATAATTGAGATATCACATGTTCATTCCAAGCTCCATTCTGAATTAAATCTTTCACATGTTCATAGTAATTGTCCCATTCTCTTGAATTTTACAGTGGAGTATACAAGTCTCCTTTCCTGGTCCAATTATCAAACCACAAATTTGTATTTCCACTTCCGATTCTCTAGAATATTTGATGCTCCACTGGATTCCTTGTCTGTAACATCTTCTTCCATACCTGTGATCTAGCTCTTGTTTTCCACACAATCTCATTTGGGTGATTGCTCTTACAATACTTATTATGTAATATCTACTCTATATTGAGTCTTTTGTTCTAAAATTCCACCACATCTTGCAAAATAAGGCCATTGAAACATCTTGGATATTCCTAAAACCCAATCCTCCTTTTTCCCTCAGAATACATAGCCTATTCCATTTAACCCAGTGTTTGCTCTTCCCTCTTATATGTGTACTCCAGAAAAATTGAGCAAATATTTTTTGTATTGCAGTCATAACATTCAGAGGAGAATTCACCACTGACAAACAATGGATTGGAATACTTTGAAGCATATGTTTGATGAGAACATCTCTTCCCCCATAAGACAACATCTCCTCTTTCCATCCTTGCAACTTTCTACTAATTCTGCTCATAATAGATTAAGAGAAATCTTTCTTCTTTCTTATGTGAAATATAGGGCACCCAAGATAATTAAAAGGAAAACTTTTTCTTAAAATCCCAGTAACCACTTCTGCCATTACCACAACACCATGAGATACTCCCTTATGTAGGTACAGGGAGTTTTTCTCCTTATTCACTTTTTGACCTGACATTCTTTCATACTTCTCTAATGTGCTAGTCACTTTCTACATTGTGTTAAGGTTAGCTTTGCATAAAATTATCATGTCATCTGTAAATGCAAAGTGATTTGCCTTAGGACTTCCTCTTGGCATCCTAAATAACTTAAATTCTTTAGTAATCATCAAAGACTTTAAAGCTCTAGACATCACTTCAGCTGTTATTATAAAGATAGTGGGGGGATAACGGATCCCCTTGCTTCAACCCTCTAAAGGATTTTAAAAATCCATTTGGTTGCCCATTTAATTGAATTGAGTGGTAATTGTTTCCCACTAGCCTGTAGACCATATCAATCATAAACTCACTAAATCCACTTTCCTCAATACTTTTGTGAGAAAAAATCAATCAACTATAGCATAAGCTTTCATCATGTCAAGTTTGATTACCATATTAGGAGTCTTACCTCTTTTCCTTATATTTGCAATTATTTCCTGAACCATCAATATATTCTCTGCAATGCTTCTTCTTTGCACAAAATCAACTTGTTCTTCTTAAATGATATAAGGTAAAACTCTTTTAATCTGCTCATGAATAATTCTAGAGAAAATCGTGTTCACAAAATTACTCAATGAAATTGGACTCATATCTAAAAATATGTTTATAACTAACTTCTTGGGTAAAAGTACCAAATTTGTATGTGTAACAAATTTTGGTAATTCAATCCCACAAAAGAAAGCTATAACCATATTATGAACATCTTTGCCAATAATCTCCCAAGCATCCTAGAAAAAAGCTCCTGTCATACTACCTGGACCTCCTGCACTGTTCCTATTCAGTTCTATTACAACTTCCTTGACTTCTTGAATTTTAGGAATCTTGTTCATTTCTTCATTTTTTTCTTGATTCACTACAGTTGGTAATTCATGTAGAATTTTAAAATCATCATTATCTTTTTCTTTAGTGAACTGTCTCTGAAAAAAAGTCACAGCTGCTTCTGCAATGTCTTTTTGATCTTCCAACTATTCTCCCTCATTATTCTGAATTCTTATTACTTTAAGCCTTTTTTTCTCCCTTTCACTACTGTATGAAATAGCTTAATGTTTCTTTCCCCGTCTTTAAACCACTCTAACCCAACCTTCTGCCTCAAAAAATCTTCCTTTCTCTTCAATTGCAAATTTAATTCTGCTTGTGCTTTGAACAAAATCTGTCTTTTATTTCTAGATGGATGCTCCTCAAACTGTTTCTCCCTTACTTTGATAACCTCCTCCAGTGTAGCAATTTCCTAGAAAATGTTGTCAAAGTACACTTTATTCTATTTTGTCAAAGCAATTTTAACCCTTTTCAATTTATAATGGAAAATGATGAAAGGATTTCCCATCATATCAGTTTCCCTATTCTCTTTTATTATTTCAAAACAAACTCTCTTTCAACCACATATTAAGAAACCTAAAAGGTTTTTGAATATGTTCATTGATAGTGCTGAAGTGGATTTTCAAAAGAGTATGATCTGAGCCATTCCTAAACAGATGCTTCACTTCTAGTATTGGAAAAAGGTCCTCGAATTTTTCATTACGTATCACCATATATAGTCTCTTAAAAATACACTTCTAATCAGTCCTTCCATTCTACCAAGTATATTTACTTCCCTTGAAACCTTGATCCTCCAAACCATAAAGATTAATGCAGTGCTTAAAGTCTTGTTTCAGCCATAGTAACTGGAAGACCTCCTAACTTTTCCTCTTCACTTATAATTACATTAAAATCTCCCCCCATCATCCGGGGATCTTGAATTGACTGAGCCATCTCCTTCAGTGAATCCCACAACATTAACCTCTCTAATTGAGTAGATTTAGCATAGACCAATGTAACTACAACTGAAATACCAGTTTCCTGATTGACCAATTTAATGGTCAGTTGTTGTTCCTCATCTTTTATTACAGTAAAATCCATCAAATCATCAATAAAAGCCCATATTTTCCTAAAGAATTTGCTGCTTCTTGTTTTATTCCTAATCTTCTCTTGTACTCTTTAATAAATTGGTTTTCCTGGAAAGGTTTCATTACACCAATGAATGAAAAGTGATGTCTTTTCTACAAAGTGATAAGCCTAGTGAATATTTTTGTGTATTTACTGATCTGATATTTCAGATTAGTGCATTCATTTTGACTTATCTTTTTTAAAGAATTCCTTGTCTGCATTGAAGAAGCTTTAGCTCTTTTCTCTTTCTTCCTCTGTATACCTTGAGTTGTTTTTAACTTTTCTATCGCCTAGCAGACAGATTTCTTCTATTCCCACCTTGTCAACGGTTTTGCCAAATCTCTTTCATCCAGATTTACTTTCTCCTCATTGTTGTATTCAATCTGATTTTCTACTTGGATTGCTAAAAGTAATATATTTTCTAGCACTTTTTCTACTCGCTCTTCTTCATTAAACTTTACGAAGTCTAGTTGGTTTGTTTGCTCTTCCTTGTGTGCTGATTTCTCCTCTATTAGCTTCTTATTGCTATCTGTGTTATCATTGCATCTGTCCTTCAGATGAATCTTTTTTGTCTGACTATCATCTATCTTCCCTTCTTCTATCTTCTCTTCTGCATTTTCTTTTACTTCTTTAATTGGAGAGCTTTTGTTAAATCTATTCATCACCCACTTTTATATACTTTGATTACTCTTTTTCTCACCTTGATCCTTCACATTATCATTGATAACTTCGTCTTGCAACTCTTATGTAAGCACATTAAAAGCATTATCTATGGAATATCCGGTCGATTGTCTTCTTCAATCTCTCCTACAATATGGCTAAATTTGTCTCGTTTATACTTATTCCTCCTTGTTAACCATTGCTGCTTGAAATTTCTTCTATTTCTGCATTTATTTCTCACTGTTTCTAGAGCATTCTCTTTCTTCCCCTCTACTTGTGCATTTTTATCTTCTTTCTTTTCTTTCTTTTGCTTTTCTAGTAACTCCGGATGTATATTTCAACATGATTTTTCATCGGGACGTTGCAAACAACATTCTTTGCAATACTTCAGTTTATTGTCATTATGAATATTAATTCACTTAGACTTAATCTATCCAGTCACATCATCTTCCCCATTTATCCTCGCTCTTTATGGAATTGTAGTAATAAATTTACTTCTTCCTTAACTCTGGCACAACTAGGTCCATTGTTAACGGCTTCCCTATTGCGGAAGCAATTGAAAAAATTGCTCCCCTTTAAAAAAATAGGAGGAAGATCTGGAATTGATATCCATGCAATTCTCACAGTAGTTTCTATATTCGACTCAAACAATGGATCTCACTTAAGAGTCCTCATCAGCCAATACATCTCTTTCGCTTTTATATATTATGTAACTGTTAATATTATATTAACATAATCTTTCAGTATGCTCAAGCGAATGAGAGTGTGTAATGAATCTAATAGTCCAATGTTATATTTCCCCTTAATGCCACACTGAATAGGAATATGCTTTCTCAACTCAACTATATTAGGTTTTCCATAAGAAAATTTACCAATTACTGCAAATTGTAAATTTTCTTATCTAATTATCATTTTACTTCTGATGATTTTCAGTTTGTACTCGGTTACCTGTCAAGACTTACCACTGGTTTTGGAGGGATTCTTTCCTTACTACTTTCATCTCTTCTTCGCTTCAGAAGATTTGCATATGTCATGTTGTTTGATACACCCTTATTCTCCTTGTTATTAATGACTTCTTTACGTTTACCGGTGGGTCAATCCTACCAGAGGTGGTGGCCATATCGACCGAGATCTTATGTTAGGTTTTTTGTATTACATTTAGGGTTTAGCTAGAGAGAATTTTTATGTCTCTGGTGGAAGCAGGAAACTTTTTTAGAACATTAAATAGGATTTTGTGTAATGTGGTATTTTTATTTCCGATAGAACAAAATACTAAGAAAAGGAATTTTTCGCTGTCAGGTGTAGTATGTATATATGTACCTGGACAACAACACTTTCCTATGAGAAACTCCTATTCTAAGAAAAGGAATTTTTTGCCATCGGTAGTAGTAGCACAGGAATTTTTTGCCATCGGTAGTAGTAGCACATTCTTTCTCCCAACGTTTCTAAGATTGTTGACATAATTGTATCGCCGGCATCCGTGATGTCAATCTCGAAGTGTCATCTATGATTAAAATAAAAGCACAGGAAAATGAATTGTAGAATTTTTTTTAAAAAAGATAAAAAATAGCAGTACCAAACTTTCAGCTGTGTAGGCATATTTAGAGATTGAATTTACTCGACTTAAAGTGAATATGTTGATATGGTATATCCATTAATAGCACCTCAAAATCTAGAGAATGCAACAATATGTAAACACACTTAATTGTACCATTTGGTCCTTTTTCCTTCTGCTGCAACTTTTTTTATTTTGGCAAATTATAAGATGTCATAAAACTTTTGTTAATACAGAATTTAAGAAAAACATCACTTGTTTGTAGTTCTCATTCCCATGAAAAATTATTAACACCACCTATAAGAAGTTAATCTGACCAAGAAAAAATCACAAATGAGACTATAAATCCCATGAAAGAATTATGCATTCCTTTGGAAAAAAATGAGGAAAAAAATTATATCACCTACTAATTAATAACAGAACTGGATCGTGCAGTAACCAAATTAGGGATGAAACAAAAATGCATATGATTCTAAGATCTCAGTGGATAGCTAAGAAGCCAAAATAAAACTGTAAGAAAAAGAAGCCATGAAATATTATTCTGCCATGAGCAAGAAATAAATAAATTAAAACCTATAAAAATATCCTCAAATGAAATGAATGCACACAGAAAGAAAGATACACATGTATAGCTAAAAGTGTCTCCCTCAATTACAGTTGGAAAACACATAAAACATTACCTGATATTTTGTGAATTCAAATTCAATTAGTGTTGTATGTTTGTAAAAAAATTGAACACATATTTACATTAAAGGGGGTGGTTTGGAGTTGAGATGTCGTATAAATACTTTAAATACATTCTAAGGGAATACACCAAAAATCAACCAAAACAAGACTGCAATCACTAAGGTAAAGAAACTATAGAGCACTAAGCCGATATCTGAGATTGATGAGAAGAAACCTAGTAGAAGGAATCAATTGTTGTTTATGTAGCTGGACGGAACTGTTGTCTTAGCAATACGTTTAGTTCCCTAGTTAATAGACAGTAATAATGGAAAAGTCTCCTGTAACCCCAGAAAATATTTCCCTTACAACTCACATGACAAAATATTAGTATAACATCATCAGAATTACTTCCGGAAGAAAAAATTAAAGCTAAAAAAAGTTGAATGCAATTGAGCACATGATAAAGTATTCTTATTACACATTTTGACTCATATTTAGGAGATGTTTCAGTGCATGTTCATAAGTGTTCATCATTTTGATAAGTGCACATAAAATATATCCCCTCATTTAATATTATACATTATCACCTTTTATAATATGTATGCGTTTTTACGACCTATTAAAGATAATATTATGATTAAAGGAGGTGATATATTTTAAGTAGTAAACTTATATATAAGTAATGTAAACTTAAGAACAAGCGACCTCTCACTAACAACATACTGTTATCCATCAAGGTTAAAATATATGAGAACATGTAGTTCTTTTCCCCAGGTGTAATATTGTATAATATTGAATATTAGGCCATGTTGCATAGTATTTTTAGAAAATGTAAATTT
Organism: Capsicum annuum; assembly: GCF_002878395.1. Lineage (NCBI taxonomy): Eukaryota > Viridiplantae > Streptophyta > Magnoliopsida > Solanales > Solanaceae > Capsicum > Capsicum annuum. The sequence continues at coordinate 66,740,416 of NC_061116.1, read as the reverse complement.
TTGGAAATTGAAATCTTCTTTTGAAGACTTGGAAGCGTTTTGAAACAATGATAATATGATTACATAGATATATAGGTGTTTCTCTAGTTCTACATCTAAATTATAGCACAAGGAAAGGAGGGACACTAAAAGAGATGGGTCTTAATTTGTCAAACAGGACATCAAACAGTTTGAACATATGTGCCTTGTGTTAAAGATTGGGCTTTTTCTATTTTATTTTCATTTCCATCGTGTAACCGAAGACGTAGGCATTGTGCATTGAGTCATGTTGAGATTATGTAATTCCCCGGATTTTCTTTAAGTCGATTTTCATCCTTAAGAAGAGTAAGGGCTGACTTCCCAAGTGATAAGTATTTTAAACTGTGTAGAATTTTCCTAATATCAACTTTTTGTCATGTAAAGAATTGAATAAGCTTTTCGTCGATACCAAATTCGCCCAAATTCGACTCTCGGACGAAGAGTTAGAGCCATTTTAGTGAGATAGTGTACCACTTGGTAGTCTAGCGTGTCGCAGAGCCAGCCAAAATAGCAATTGTCAAAATCCAGTAAGCCTCCGCGATTATACCGCATCGCGGTGTCTTTATAGTTCGCAACCAAGGTGGCAACGCGATTTCCACCGCGTCACGCCAAGGCTCAGTTTTCCAATTGTCCAATTTCCAGTAAGCTGGCGTGATTATGGCGCGCCACGCTAGCATGAATAATTGAGATTTTTTAGGTTCCGTTATTTTAATTCCAAGGGTAAAACGGTCATTTTGCTATCCCTATATATACTCTTTAACACGATATTTAGCATATTTACACCCAAATATCATTGTTTTCTCTCAATTTTCTTCAAGAACAAGACCTTGGGTTTCTATTTCAAGACCCAAATCATCAAGGTTTCACCGTGAATCTTTCAAGAATTACATAGCAAGGTATGTTGGATGTTGATTCTTGGGTTCCTTCCACCCAAGAAGTTCAAGAATCCTTTTCAAAATTTTAAAGTTTATGTTTTATGAGTTTTCATGATTTATGTGAATAGAAATTGAAGTTCATGTTGTTGATAAGTTTTGATTCATGTTTTGATTATAAAGATTCAAGCTTTGACCCTAGTATGTGTTGATTATGCGATATTCATGATAAAGCCCCTTCAAGAAGCATGTTGAATTATGTAATTATTCTAATTTGGTGTGTTGAAAGTTGTATGACCAAAGGGTGCCTCCCACATGCTTGATAAATTGATTATGTGAAGAAAATAGTGTTATTGTAACATGACGTATAATATCCCCAAGTATGTGTCAACTAGTGCATGCTAAGTGTTTGTTGAAAGGACTAAATGAATGAATTATGATATGTTGCATGTCTTCCTGTTCATGTGAACTCCTTGTTGGATGAGTTATGAGACAATAGCCTGCTTCCCTTTATAATTACATGTTTAAGATACCTAAGTGCTTGAAGTAATGCTTCGTTTACTATGTTGCGAATGATAGTCTACTGTTACGTTATTACGCAAGAGTGGTCAAGTCTTGTCTATTTATGTTATCGAGTCCTGGGGGTATTTATACCCAAAAACTTAGCTGCTTGTCTAGAGCCGAGTCAGTCTCAAGATAATCTCAGTCGTGCTATGATCAGTAGAATTTAGCCAGTATCAGAATATTAAGAAAACTCAGGAATCTCAGTATTCAGTCTAATCAAGTTCAGTATTCGGTTCAGATTTCAGTAAAGCTCAGTAAGTTACATAACTCAGTAGCATTCCAATAGAAAGTAGAATTAAGAAGTATTCCATCAAATAATAGAATCAAGTAAACTCAGTCAGATCAGTCAAGTAAGATAATCAATAACAGATTTAGCTCAGTCTAAGAATCAGTTCAGTGTCTATTCAGTTAGGAGTACAATTCAACACCGAGCGAGGGCAGGGATGACGGATACCTTGTTATTTTAGGTAGATTTGTTAATAAAAATCCCTATACTCCAGAACTGCATAGCTACCGCAGGATGAGGAGTCACCCATTATATTAGGCTTGACTACCTCTCCGGAGTCACCCCTCATATTAGGCTTGGCTCTAACCAGGTGTCACCCATAATATTAGGCATGGCATCCTGGGTTTATAGAGAGAAGTGTCTTTACCCGTGGCATGGTACTGACACCCTTCCAACTGGGGTTACAGGTTGGATACCAAAGAAACTAGAAGGGGCATGTCGGTTAGATGACTACCTCCCACAGTTTCAGTTTCAGATTCAGTCTCAGTAATAGAATTCAGCTAAGGAGTCACCTATTATACTAAGATTGACTACCTCTCAGAGATCCCCCGTTATATAGGCTTGATCTCAGATTTAGTTTATCAAGTATCAGACATTATTACCAGTAAAATCAGAGGTCACCCGTTATATAGACTTGATCTCGGATTCAGTTTATCAAGTATTAGACATTATTACCAGTAAACTCAGAGGTCACCCATTATATAGGATTGATCTCAGATATAATAAATCAGTATCGGTATCAGCAAGATTAGACAGTAATCTCAATAGACTCAGTTATCCAGTCTCTCAGTATTAGTAAACTCAGACATCAGAACTAGTAAACTTAGTCATCTGTAGGTCAGTATTCAGAAACCAGTATTCAAAATTCGTATTTAGTGTTACTGCAATTCCAGTTTTGGTTTGTGCATTCATGCACATGTCCTCATTCAGTACTCTCATGTTATTCAGTTAAGCTATGTTTATGCATAAGCCCTTGCATCTAGACTTACCTCATTTAGCATACCAGTATATTCAAAGTACTGACACATAATTTCTCTTGAGCTATGGTGTCTTATACCATAGGTTCAGAAGCACGAGATCCAGAGCACCGTTAGCAGTCCAGACTCAGTCAGCAACAGTAGACGTAGCAGTAAGTCCTCTTCATTCGAGGATGATCCTTATTTTATTATGGCATTAGACTCAGTTTATTTTTAGTAGACGGAGTTAGTTCGAGACATGTCCCATCAGCTCCACAGTTCAGACAGTTAAAGGCTTTTCGGATAGATATATTGGTATTCAGTTTCCAATATTGATTATTTTAGATGTTTTGAACCTTATGGCAAGATTCCGCCAGTTTTCGGCATTTATTTCAGTATATTATGCAGTGCTCAGTTACAGTTATCAGAAAGGGTTAACTTGTGGTCCCTCGGGGTCATGAACACCGTGTGGCATTTCGGTTCCAGACAATTGGGGCGTGAGAGATTAGGATATAATTTTCTATCAACAGTATTTGAAACCAAATGAATATTTAATTTGAGATATATTTCAGAATTGGAGAAGATGGCAGCATAGTGTGTATCAATTCATAGTAGTAAAACAGAGGTACTACAAAAGAGATGAACTCTTAGTAGTGAATATGACATGGTAAATCCTGAAAAAAGGTTCATCTCTGCGGACATTTACTTGTCTAAGCATATTGACATAGTTTGGTAGTGCTCCTACATGGGATAAAGTTTTGATAAGTATAGGAATGTCGTTATGTCATGTCAATCTTAAGTTTCCTCATTTATTTATAGTTTTTCTTAACCTAAGAACACTCTATTTTGGCAAACCTGAAGTATTCCCACCTCAAAACTAACGCGCTTCCAAGACCATGCATGATACTATATATCCTTTTGAGGTACAATTTTATGTTCAATAGTTTTGTTTGTGGATGTCCGCACCTGCAGCTAATCTACGGTCTATTGTATATGTGAAACAGTGTAGACAAGCTAAACTTTCATATATAGGAAAGTTTTTGGTGGATATTTGTTATCAATATGATGATGGAGCTATAATCAATAAGAAAATTAATTTTGGATAATTCCCTAAGTAGAATCGTGAAGCTTGAATTTCTTTGCTTTCTAGTGTAATGGGGTCACTTCTAATTTAAGTAACAATTTTTAGTGTTATTATACAGAACGAAGGAAAAAGAAAGTGCACAATAGAGAGTTTATATGATGCGGTAAAAGTAGCAGTTACCTGGGGACTAATACCCGATGTAGCTTACAGTTGATGCACTAAACCAATTTTTTTTGTTTTGGTGCAAACATAGTGATTGCAGTTAGATCAGGTGAGTAAGCAAAATAACTGAGGATGGTCGGGATGTGATATTTTGGGTTCCGCAGGGAAAGTTTGTACCTGCAACATTAATGCACAGTAACATTATAAACTTGTTGAAGGTATTTGTGATAAGACTCTGGACTATAATTTTGAAGTGTCTGTGTTCATGTTTGGTTTATGATTTATTCTGAAAGCGATGGCAACCCCTAAATTTAGTTTCATGGTTGATACTTTTGCTATTAGTTTTTACGTGTATGCTATTACAAAGATAGACTTTTGCATCTGTTTGTATTGTATAAGGAAGGTTAGTCATTTTTTCTCAGGTATGAAAATAATTAGTACCTACATATACATGTTGTGGAATAAACTAACCATAGATAACAACTATGGAATGGTGGATATTGATAGTACTTGATCTTCAACAGGTGTAAGATTCAGTAAGAAGGGTGATGACACTGAGCTTCTCAAAGTGTAAGACAACAATATTTGTTCGTTGTGCTTTACCCTAGGAAATGTTAAGTTAAATAGTGAAAATATTGGTATACAACGCTATTAAGGGGGAGTAAGCTAATGTATACCAAATCATCAGTGTAGTAGCTTGCATGTAATGAGGATTTGTTAAGATCATTGTTTGATATCTTGTTACCAATCTTAGAGATGCATATGTGAAAGATGGAGAGCATTTTTAAATGAATACACAAAAGGAAGAACTAAAAAAAGAGTTGCAGAGAATGGTGTGAACAACATACCATCGTGAAATTCAGTAATGCCTATACATTTGGCGAGAATCAGGGGATACTCATGCAAGTGATATAATAATGTAGCTCTTTCATTATTAGCTAGGTCTCCCCATAGAGTAAATAAGAAAAGTTTGTTGCTGTTCGATATAATAGAGGCAAAAATAGTTACAGTGCAAACATATTTTATCAAGTAAACTGATGGTTTGGTGAACTTTATGTAAGGGGGCGAGTAACTCACCTCTTGTCCATCATAATCACTTCCTGAAAGTGCTTACTTTGGTCAACCATATACTTTATGTATGGTTCTGCAGTTAGCTATAACTTCTAGTAAGTCTGGTGTAATGGAAAGCAAAATGTTAGGTAGTAATTCGAGTAGTAAGGCGTACTTAGTTGATGGGGAAAATAAGCGAAGATGTAAACTAAGAGCTTACCAAATTCAACACTTGGATGTTGGCGTTCCATAGCTGTGAAAAGAAGTGCATTCAATTTTCTTGAAGCAGGCAGTGGTGCTTCCAATCCATCATTTTTGGTAACGGGCTCAACAATTGTGTATTGGTCAACCACCCATCATAAGTACCGGCCCATATTGAGTCAAACTTTCTCACAAGAAACTAGTATGTCTCAAAAAGGATAAATAACTTCTCATACTTGGGAATGTCATCACCGTATAATACTATGAAAACCTGTTGTTCCTATAGTTTAGTAAAAGAGATTAAGTTTTAGATATGTGAGTACAATTTATAGAGAAAGTTGTTACAACTTTAAATTATTCTTTTTATGATGTACAAATTCAATTTTTCTTAACAAATGTCCTGTAGTTTATAAGGGATTGTCGTTGATAACAATGTGTATATAAGGGATTGTAGTTGATAACAACGTGTATATAAGAGATTTTAGTTTATAACGGCGTGCATGATACCAACCTTAGTTTTTAGGGACAACAGACGTAGAGGCAAACTTACGATTTCATCCTGCACACAAGTATTGTCTGAAAATGGACGGATGAGTCTTTACTCTTGCGAGGTCAGAACTTGTCTACTACTTGAACCTTACAAGTCTAATCTTAGTTTCTTTTGTGATAGTGTTGCAGTCTATCGTACACGCAAGTGCACATGATCGTACAAGTAATATAGTGACTTAAAGAATCGGATATCGTACCCATAAGGACTACTAGATTAGTATCTTACTCAACTTCAGTTTCGATAATAATGTATTTTAGTGCTCGAGAGTATCCAGATGATTGTGATAATTTATAAATTATCTAATTAATAAATAAATAACAAAGTATATCAATGGCAAGTAAGCAGAGTTGTAACCAATATGAGATAGAATTCCAAGATCGAGACACTCTAAACAATCTTATATATCTCTATACTTATCATGGTCATATTGATTATCGAGTTATTGATTTGCAGGGTTTAGATTATGAACATGGTCTTATGATCTTCTAATATTCTACCTAAATATACATTGCAACTACATCGTTGAGTGGGAATGCCATAATCCATTTAGATGCTTTGAGTTTTCTTCCTGCAATTGAATCAAACAAGGCTTCTAGGTATATTCCTATCCTAGTAACTACTTTATCTTCTTCATTATGTAGAAGAATACAAAATTTTTCCTTAAAATCTTCGGTCTATCCCTAAGATTCTCCTTCCGATTTTACAAAGGAACTAGATTCATTCTAATAGTGGCCAATCATTAAAATGGTAGAAACAAGAGAATAAGAATAGCCCATATGATAAATCAATGTTAACCACTCTAAGAATATCAAAATATAATCATGTTCTTTGACTCAACCCCAGAAAAAGGATGCTTAGTCACTCATGTTCGAAATCAACATCACGGAAATATAATTAATCATACCGAAAATTAATGTTGAAAGATGAAGTGTTCAAAGAACCCTAAGAGAAGTATTGTAATTTCCTTTGCCTTTGCTATACGTCTGCCAAAAGTCTCCCCATTTGATTTGAAGTGTTCCTTTTATAGTAGGACAAAATTGAATAAAAGTTTATCTTCATCGCACCGTGGAGTTCATCGTGGGGACTAAGTTCTGCGCCGTGGACCCTCACTAGAATGTGGCATGAGAAATAATCTAGCCTCCACGATGCAGGGTTATCATAGAGGCTTACTAGAAATTGCTATTGACTAATAATCCCTTAGCGCGACGAGGACCCTATCATGGGGACCCAGGTCTGCGAAGCGGAGCTTGCCATTGCCCTTCCTTTCCAGCTCTTTGACTCTTTCCTTTCTCCCGTCTTTAGTTCCATGCTTTTCGAGCCTATCTCCAGTATTTTCATGCTCAACAAATCACTCCCACTGCTTCCACCCACCATTAGCTTCTTGTTAATGCTTCCAATTACGTTCAATTTCATTAAAATTTAGCCCTACATCAACAAATCACGTCTATTAGATAAAGAATACAATTATGGCTCAACACAATACAATGCACATGTTTAAGCTCATATAATAAGTATAAATATGGGTAAATATTGGCAATTGGACATATAAATATGCCCAAGATTACCAATCTACACTTGGAATCTTATCCGTCCTCAAACAATCCCAGGCAATCATTACACCACAATTAAGCTTTAGACCATAATTTAAACAAGACACTTTTGTTGGGCACATACAAGCCACACATGATTGATCAATTTTCACCACAAACATGTCATATAGCATACAAAAACATAAGATTACAATTTTCAAAATCCCTAACCTCAAAAGTGGACTCTAAAATATCGACAAACTTATGCACCTTATTCAATCGAGTGTTTTGATCGATCACCCAACTACCCCCTACTTGAACCCTCACAACAAGATGATTACCTAGCTTACTCTTAATGTTGCAATCTATAACAATCATGGGTATCCAAATAACAATTCTCTCTCACTCTTGCAAAAAATTCATACATGATACATGATGAACCATAGGCTTTCCCTTAGTGTACTACTCCATTAATAGTAGAATGTTAAGATTAAGGATCAACTAGGTCTTTCAAGGGTATAATATAAGCTAAGGGATGGGTAGGAACTCATTTTGGGAAAAATAGTGGCGAATCTCCCTAAGCGCTTTAATACATCACACGAACATTCCAACACTCAATTAACAACCAATTCTTCACCTCGTCCATCTCCCCTTTTTCTTTTATTTTGGCCCCATCTCATTAAGCTCATTTGGATATACTATGGAAGGGAATCAACTTTTTCAACATATTATTCAATTTTTCCTTGAACATGTTTTATTATTTTCATCAGACTCCCTACCTTATTGTACCTCCATTCTTGCAACACTAGCTACATTTTCTTGGGGCCTCACTATCACTTTTTTCTTCTTGTTTATCAACTCCTTACTCAACAAATTTTTTTCATTAAAGCACCTAAGAGGTTTGGATCAAATTAAGGTTAAACAAAGAAGTGGTATAAACTATAATGAGGCTACCAAAGAAAATAGGCTATATGCTCAACAAGGATAACTAAGGATAATTACAAGGTTAGGTAAAAGAAGTGTAAAAACTTGGATCTCAACAAAATGCCTACATTATCTCCCAAATCCAACACCCTTTATTTCGCTTTATAAATACACCGGGTAAGTTCTAGACATCACTATGCATGCGGAACAAAAAAAATCACTCACTCACACTTGGTGCATGCTAGGTTCAAGTAGGATCCCTATGGACTGTCAATCTCTTTATTGCACAAGTTAAATGAAGCTAGCAAATCAAAAGTCACACTATTGAGAGTAGGTGTCTAAAACTAGCATCCTTCTTTTTAATTTGACATGCTTCCCTTTTAAACAAGTGTTTTCCATGTCATGTAACCACATGGACCCACATAAAGTATCTTGACTAGAGTTGTGGTTGGGTTTTTTTCATTTCTTTATTCCCTAAGACTAACTCCCCTTAAGACGGTCATCATTCATTCATCATAGGGAAAGACACCTAACTATGACGAGTTATTAACATTGCCTTTAAGGGCAAACATTTATGCGTTTAAGGGAAAAAACTAATGAAAAATTTTACTCCTAATTTTGAACAAAAATTAATGAACTAAACAAATAAAAAAATCACTACACACTGTGAACCGCCAATAGAAAATATCATAAATACTAACTATTACAGACCGAATAGTTAGAATGTTAATCAAAATCCACATCACAACCATAATAATATCTAAATATATATATCCAAAAATATAAAAGAAGCAAGTGAAGGTACAAGGAAGGAGAACCACCCCTCCACACTTAAAATAAAGCACTCTCCCAGTGCTTGTAAATAAAACCAAGTAATGAGGTGGTGTAACACTCCCTTATCAGGCATCGTCCCTATTATCATCGGTATCTTGACCGAGGGCCTATTCTCTTAAATATGGGTCATCTGTATCCTCCTCCTCTGACTCATATCAAAATCTCTCATCCTCAGCTCCACGTTCATGGGCACATCGTCATCCACAGGCTCTACAAAATCTGGCCCAATCCACAGCAAGGTCCTGTCATAGTGACCAAGAGGGTAATCTCGTTCTACAATATGAATATATTCATGTGTGGCTAGTCGGCCCCTTATCCTCAGTTTGAGCATCTATAACTCGTACATACGGGCCAAAATTTTATTATTTCAAGCTTGATAATCGGGCATAGTCAGCACTGGACCATGAGCCCCATCTAGTTCCTTAGTACTAGATACTTCTTTAGAGCGAGTATCCACTACTGACCTGTAGTCAAGTTCCTCCTCCTCCACTTCATAATTCCTCAGAATTCTTGTCAGCAAACTACCAAAACTATATTTGCACTCCTGATGGTAGTGCAACTTCTTCATGGTAAAAAAGATCACTGCACCTGCATTGATATCAATCTCATCACGTATCAAAGAATAAATAAGGCATACCCTATCATGCTTCACATCCATCATATGCTTTCCCTAAATTAACCAATAGTAGATAATTTCCCCCTATATGAGGGCCTTCCTATTCATCTGAGCATATGGAAATGTGAGGTAGAGGCTGCTGTCTTTGTGATGAGTCTACCTAGCTGCAGACATGTTTCCACGTAGTAGGTGCCTGATGTATGCGAAGGGTGGGGTGATGTTGAGCTACCTCAGTGGGTCTGTATCTACATCTAGTGCACCTAAAAGAACATTCAAATCATGGGATGTGAATGTCACTACCTGGCCTCAGATCTTTACCTCAGAATCGGGATCCCTGGGGTCCTAGTTAGCATAGAATTCTCTAAGAAGATGCAAGTTGCACTCCGTAGGCTGTTCAAACAAGAAGGCCATGTGCAGCTATTCTAGTTGTCTTACCATGTTGGGATACTCTCTGAGTAGCTTGCCCAGTTGATGAATTGGTTCATAGCATATTTGGTCTTACTGTTCTTAGCTTACCATTTATTTTATGCCTCTATAACCCATCTGGCCCCGTATATTCTAGTTTGACCTTGTGGGAGTGTAGGAGGTCTAGGCATCGACCAGTGGGTTTGATCCTCTTTCTAGAGGGCTTAGATATCCCAGCAGCATCCTTTTCTTTTTGTTGATGGCTAGACTGGTACCTGTCAGTCAAAATATGAAACAAAATAAATTAGACAAGACACCTAGTTGGACTAGTAAACACTAAGTGTGGAAGAGTGTTGAGGACACCCCACACTTAATTGCTAGCATAGGTGTGTAAATGTATGAAAGAGGGTACTCAGACCTCCTCTATTCAATATTAAAATACTTCTTGCACAACACCTCAATAATCATATGACACTATTTAGGTATTGATCTACTCAGGCTTTAAGCAACCATCAAACATGCAATAGGAGAATTCAACAGCACAATAAAATCAATTCAGTTCCTTCGTTCAACTCATAGAAACCATGTGAATTCAATTCAACCACAAAGGCCAGCCTCATATATTAGATACTCAATTTCACTCCATGGAAAATCATACTCATTATTACATTGATGATTGCTCACCCTCCCATAGAAAACAACACCGGGTGCTACATTATACACCAACACTCAAGGAAGACATAATGTAGGCACTACATTTCTTTGTTTTAACATGTAAATTCCCAAATGCAACTCATACATACTCCCAAAATTAATAAATTCAAAAAAGCTCATGTATAGCTGCAGGCAAAATTTTTGACCCGTATGTACAAGTATAATGAAAAATTAGCGACCACTAAATATAAGCGGATTTACGGACCACCCACACTTAGTTGCTATTGTGGGAGTGTAACATATCAAACCAAGGTACTTATACTTCCCTTCCCTTCAACTCACACCTAATACTCTATTTCAGTGCTAATATCCAAACAAAATTTTCACCACAAACTGATTCAACATGGTCATCAAATAAAAGTACAACTTATAATTTAAAGCATATGTCATCAATCTAGTTCAATAACTGTGAAATGAGTAAAGAATATAAAACGGGACAATACTTATTAACACACAAAAATCTCAATGTAATCGACTCATCATACTAAGTATCAATCATCACAAGTATTCACCCCATTTATGAACAATAATAATCTCACTATTTCACCCAAATAAAGAAAATATATATCAAATTTAAGAACATACCCGAGTTGGATTAGAGGAGAGAGAAGAAAGAATTCTCTTTTGTGTGGCTAGCTTCATGATTAAAAGAGATGGGGAGAATTTTGGGAAAAGAAGGCATTGCTCTTAGGTTTAGAATTGAAGAAATGAAGTAGGAAACAAGAGGAGTTTTAAAGGGGAATTCCGGGTTAGGAGAATTGGGTCGGATTAAAACCTGTACTTCTAATTAAATATCCCAAAAATTTTGCCCTCCGTGATTTGGATATATGCCTCCGTGATGCGGGGCTATCGCGGAAGAACACTGGAATTAGTCTAAGGCCCTATTTTATTTAACACGATGTGGACCTTATCATGGGGACTAAGATCTGTGATGTGGAACTATTGCTTAGGCCCACTATTTTGAGCACTTAGGAAGATTTTATTCCCTGATTTCTTACCTTCATTTGTCATCAACTTTGTAGATATTATACGTACCTGATAGCTTCACAATACTTAATATTTACTCACTTCTTGATCTTCCCCATGCCATAAAGTTTCTCATTCCTATGTTCTCAACAAAACAATGCAAACACGTAAGAAAAAGTGGGTTGCCTCAGTGCCTTAGTTTTGGTCGTGGCTCGACAATCTTTTTGTATTTTTTATTTCTTTTCTCTTTTGTTTTTCTTTTTCTTTTTTTTTTCCTTTTCAACAACAAATAAATAAACTAAATTATTACATTACATTCATGGGTTGCCTCCTACGCAATGCCTTATTTAATGTCATGGCACGATCAAACTCAACTTCATTCTTCTTCAAAGATGATGGATATCTTGTACCTGTCCGCATGATCCGTCTAATAATGCTTATCTCTCTTCCCATTTTCCAAGAATGTAGAACTTTTATCTGCACGCCAAAGTTCAACAACCCCGTGAGGAGTCATTTTCACAACCTCAAAGTGTCTAAATAACTTAGACCTCAATTTACGCAGAAATAGCTTCAACCTCCAATTGAATAGCAACACTTGCTGGCCATGCTCAAAAACTCTAGTCATAATTTGCTTATCATGCCATATTTTGGTCTTTCTTTATACAATTTTACATTTTCATAGGTATGTAAGCGAAACTTGTCAAGTTCACTCAGCCTTCAAATCAAGATTTAATTTCTTCACTACCTAATATGCCTGATGCTTAAGCTCCATGGGTAAGTAACAAGCTTTTTCGTACACCATGTGATAAAGAGAGGTCCTAATGGGAGTTTTATAGGCTTTCATATCGCCCATAATGCATCATCCAGCTTAGCCGACTAATCCTTACGCTATCTATTGATTGTTTTCTGTAATATCTACTTAATCTCACAGTTTGACACCCCTACTTGGCGACTGGTTTATGGGTGATAAGCTATGACCACCTTGTGTCTAACCCCATATTTAGCCAACAAATTCTTAAACCAACTATTCATAAAGTGGGTCTCTCCATCACTAGGTGTGCCAAAGCGAGAGAAAATATGCTTCTTAACGAACTTCATTACTACTCCAGCATCATTTGAGGGGAGAGCAGCAGCTTCTACCTACTTGTACACATAATCAAGAGCCACTAGAATATACAAATTGCCATAAGATGATTGAAATGTCCCCATAAAATCTATACCAAAAATGTCAAAAATCTTCACCTCAAGAATATTATTCAAAGGCATTTCGTGGTGCCTTGATATTGTGCCCATTATCTGGAATTAGTCACACTCTCTTAGATAAGCAACTAGATCTTTGAACAATCTAGGCCAAAAAAAACCAAACTATAATACCTTTTTTGCTGTTTGTTCACCTCCATGATGGCATTCATAAGGTGATGAATGACAATTTTCCAGCACCTATTTAGATTTTGCTTTAGAAACACACCTTCACATAATTTTATCAACACCTTTTTTGAATAAATAGGGCTCATCTCATGTGTATGAGCGAGAATCATGAAACAACTTGTTCTTCTATTAATTTATGGCCTCTGGAGGATAAATACCACTTTCTAGCAAATTCACTATATCAGCATACCAAGGAACGTCTACTATATCTAGTGCTAAAAATTTCTCTTCCGAAAACTCTTTCAAAATATAAAGTGTATCATCAACTACATGAGCATGACTCTTAAGCCTCGACAAATGATCTGCCACTTGATTTTCAGCTCTCCTTCTGTCATGAACTTCTAAATCAAATTGTTGGAGTAGAAGAATCCACTTAATCAACTTATGCTTTGCATTTTTTTGTTGAACAGATACTGGATGGCAGCATGATAAGTATGAAAAATTACCTTTGTGCCTACCAAATATGCTCTGAATTTATCAAATGCATATTCAAATGCTAACATCTCCTTCTCTGTGACTGTATAATTTACCTGGGATGCATCCAAGATTTTACTCCCATAGTAGATAAAGTTATCTTATCTTTGCGCTGCCCTAATACTGCTCCAACAACCACATCACTAGCATCACACATCATCTTGAATGGTAATGCCTAATCAGGAGAAATTAGGATAGGTGCTTATGTCAATCTTCTCTTTAGACTGTCAAATGCTTTGTGACATTCAGCCCTAAAGTTGAACTTGACCTCTTTTTCCAACAACTTGCATATTGGACTTTCTATCTTCAAGAAATCTTTGATAAAGCATCTGCCGAACCCTACTTGCCAAAGAAAGATTTTGATACCTTTCACTGACATTGGATACAAGAGCTTTTCAATGACCTCCACCTTAGCTCTATATACATCGTCCTTTATGTGAACCCTTATGACCAAGCAATACCTTTCTTAACCAAAAAATGGCACTTCTTCCAGTTTTATACAAGGTTGGTTTGTTCACAGCGAGCCAAGCACCTATCTAAGTTCTGCAAGGACATATCAAATGAATTACCAAAAATGTAAAACTCATTCATAAATACTTCAATAAAGTCTTTAACCATATCATAGAAGATAGCCATTATACATATCTGGAAAGTCACTGGTGCATTTCAAAGACCAAAAGGCATGTATTTGAATGCATAAGTACCATAAGGACAGGTGAAGGTGGTCTTCTCCTGGTCTTTTGGTGCTATGGTGATCTAGTTATACCCTGAATACCATCTAGAAAGCAGTAATATTCTTGTCCCGCCAACTTGTCCAACATATAATCAATAAAAGTAATGGGATAGTGATTCTTTCGCGTGCCATCATTCAACTTTCTATAATCAATGCACGCGTTGGAATCAACTCATTATCTTTATTAGTCACAACAGTCATCCCTTTTTCTTTAGAACACAATGCATAGGGCTAGCCCATTTACAATTGAATATGGGATAAACTATCCCAGCATCAATCCACTTAATGACTTTTTTTTGACCACTTTTTTCATCACATAATTCATTCTTCGAAGGTGTTGCACACTTGCTTTGTATCCATCTTCCATATATATCTTATGAATATAGAAAATAGGATTCATTCCTGTGATATTCGATATTTTCCATCCAATTACTTTTTTCATTCTTTCTAAAACTATTAATGCCTCTTTTTCTCGTACATCAGACAAACCCGTAAACAAAATCACAAGACAAATATCATTCTCACCAAGAAAAGCATACTTCAAATGAGAGGGGACAAATTTAAGCTCTATCTTTGGTTCTTCATCTATAGATGCCTTGGGAGAGGGACCAATTGGCCTATTCAACAGCCTAAATTTGGTCTTCCAGGTTATTATGCTTGCCAAATCCATAATTTTTACCTTTTCAAGCACTTCAACATCACCAAAAAGATTGTATCACATCAATGCTTGCTCAAGTGGGTCCTTTTACGTAATATGGTGAAATTTTGACTCAAGATCCAAGACTGTAATAGCTAACAGTTCTTCATATATTGTAGGCAACTTCATTGCCTTCTATATGTTGAACAACTTAAGCTTGTCATGAGCACATATGGTCAATTTCCTGCAGCAACATCAATTAATGAATGCCCGGTTGCTAAAAATACATGCCCTAAAATAAATGTACTTCCGAATCAGCATCAAAATCAAGACTAATAAAATCCATTGGGAAGATGTGTGACCCTACTTGAAATAATACATTTTTAACAATACCATCTGGTTTAGCAAGCAACCGGTCAGCTAACTACAAAATGACTTTAGTGGGTTTTGGGCTGCCTATCCTAGTCTTTCAGAATAATGATGTAGGCATAAGGTTAATGCTTGCCCCAAGATCACATAGACCCTGAGCGCTTATTGATTTCCCAATTGTAATCTGAATGGTAAAGCTCCCTGGATCTTTCATCTTTGTGGGCAACCTGTTCTGGATTGGTGATGTGTACTCCCCAGTAAGTACCACAGTAGCATATTCAGTCAGGCGGTTCTTGGTAGCAACGATATCCTTTATTTACTTAGCATACTTTGAAAAATATCAACTAGAGATAAGTTAATGTGAACCTATTTTAATACATCAATAAACTTCTTATAACAAGACTTCTCTTGGTGTTCCTGAAGCCTGAATAAAAGGTGAAGGTGGCTCCACACTTTATACCTTGGTCCTTTTGCCGTCAGTTTTGTCTTCTACAAATTTCTCATACTCCTTAACTGTTTCACCATCAGTACCCTTGTGATTCACCTTCTTAGGTTCCAACTCCTTTAGCTGTAGTTCACTCTGGGTAGTGACCACATTCACCAATTTTGGATTTGGCTCAGTATCACTAGGTAGGCCTCTCTAAGGTCTCGTGTTCTATTCTCTTGCAATTTGACCCATTTGAACCTCAAATTTCTTTGTAATCGTCTACTAACTTTTCACATCTGCTACTAACTATGCCTACGTAGCCATAATCTGCTTTAACATCTTCTAAATATTACTTGTCTGAGTAATGACTTGAGTACCCTGAGCATGCTACTACTGATTTATTGTATTGGCTCCCTGTATTGATTGGTATTTTGTGCTTGATTTCCACCCCATGAGAAATTAGGATAATTCTGCCACTTAAGATGGTAAGTATTACCAAAGTTCTATTATCCTTGACGATTAACATTTCCCACATAATTAACAAACTCTGGATTTGCAGCACAAGCATAGGTTTTATGTACACTACTTCCACAAACCTTACACCAAGTATAAGCTTGATGAATAATATTAGTTATTACCGATGCAGACTGTGTGACTCCCAGATTTATATTATCGAGCTGTGTAGTTAGCTGATTCTGTAGTGAAGCAACCTGAGCTGATATAGCTGTGAACTGGTCAATCTCTAACACACCTGCTACCTTATTTGGAGCACCTCTTACATCAACGTGCCACTCAAAATTCCCCTTGTGAAATTTGATTCAACAGTGTGTATAATTGATTGTACATCTTCTCAAGAGCCTGCTCACCTGCTGCTGTATCAAGGATAATCTTGATGTTCAGCTCAAGACCCTCAATGAAGGTATGTACCAACACATCATTAGTTTGATGATGATGAGGGTAATTCCTGAGCATATCATTGAATCTTTCCCAGGCTTGGTAAAGATTCTCTCCATCTTTTTGCTTGAAACTCAGAATCTCACTTCTCAAATATACTGTCTTCCCAAATGAAAATAATCCAGTAAGGAATTTTTGATTCAGATCATCCCAGGAAGTAATGGAGTTTGGTGGTTCAACATATTACCACCTCTTTGCTTTCCCCATAAAAAAGAAGGGGAAGAGAGTCAGTCTAACATAATCAGTAGGTACCCCAACAGGAAAGTAGGTATTACAGATCTCAAGAAAAATCTATATGTGCTGTTCTGGTTCCGAACAAGGCTCTACCAATTCTTTTGCTCTTGCTAGTCCGATACTTTACTTTTCCTACAAAAGTTGGCCGCTAAGATCAAGTCGTTAACACTTAAATTTATTATTAAAGCCAAAAATTTAGAAAATTGCTAATTATTTGAGTCCTCGACAATGACGCCAAAAATTTGTTGCATTCCATCGTACACGCAAGTGGACGTGATTGTACAAGTAATATAGTGTCTCAAAGAATTGCATATCGTACCCACGAGGACTACTAGATTAGTAATTTACTCAACTTCAGTTTTGACCTTAATGCATTTAAGTGTTTTAGAGTATCCAGATGATTGTGATGATTTATGAATAATCTAATAAATAAATAAATAAATAACAAAGTATATCAATCGCAATGTAAGTAGAGTTGTAAATAATATGAGATAGAATTCCCGGGTTGAGACACTTTAAACAATCTTATAAATCTTTATCCGTATCGTGGTCGTATTGATTATCGGGTTATTGATTCGTAAGGATTAGATTACGATCATTATCTTTCGAGTCTCTAATCTTCTACCTAAATAATTGAACAAAAGTTGAACTTCATCGTGCCGCGGGGCTATCGCGGACCATCACTGGAAAGTGGAATGAGAAATAATTCAGCCTCTATGATGCGGGGGTATTGCGGAGGCTTACTAGAACTTGCCATCAACTAATAATCCCTTTGCTTAGAATTGGAGAAAAGAAGTGGAAAATAAAAGGCGATTTAAAGGGGAATTCTGAGTTAGAAGAATTAGGTCGGGTTTAAACCCGACCTTCTAATTAAATATCCTAAATATTTCTCCTTTTGCGATGCGAAAGTATGCCTTCACAACGCGGGGCTATCACGAAATCATTAGAATTGGTCTTAGGCCCTATTTTTTTTAGCGCGACACAGACCTTATCGCAGGGATTAATGTCCGCTATGCGGAGCTATCGCCCAGGCCCACTGTTTTGAGCACTTAGGGAGATTTTATTCCCTGATTTCTTACCTTATTTTTCCTTCAAAAGTCAGCCACAAAGATTAAGTCGTTAACAGTTAAATATATTATCAAAGCCCAAATTTAGAAAATTATTAATTATTTGAGTCCTCGACAACAACGTCAAAAACTTGTTGTGGTCTATCACACAAGCAAGTGCACGTGATCGTACAAGTAATATAGTGACTCAAAGAATCAGATATTGTACCCACGAGGACTACTAGATTAGTAATTTACTCAACTTCAGTTTCGACAATAATGTATTTAAGTGTTCTAGAGTATCCAAATGATTGTGATAATTTATGAATTATCTAATAAGTAAAGAAATAATAAAGTATATCAATGGCAACATAAGCAGAGTTGTAAACAATATGAGATAGAATTTCAGGATTGAGACACACTTAACAATCTTATAAATCTGTATCCTTATTGTGGTCATAATGATTATCAAGTTATTGATTCACAGGGTTTAGATTACGAACATTGTTTTCTGATCCTCTAATATTCTACCTAAATATACATTTGCAACTACATCGTTGAGGGGAATGCAATAATCCATTTAGATGCTTTAAGCTATCTTCCTGCAATTGAACCAAACAAGGCTTCTAGGTATATTCCTATCCTAGTCACTACTTCATCTTCATCATTATGTAGAAGAATACAAACTTGTTCCTTAAACTCCTTGGTCTATCCCTAAGATTCTCCTTCCGATTTCACAAAGGAACTATAGATTCATTCGAATAGTGGCCAATCATTATAATGGTAGAAACAAGAGAATAAAATAACCCATATGATAAATCAACGTTAACCACTCTAAGAATATCAAAATATAATCATGTTCTTGGGATCAACCCCAGAACAAGGGTGTTTAGCTACTCATGTTCTAAATCAACATCACGGAAATATAATTAATCATACCAAAAATTAATGTTGAAATATGAAATGTTCAAAGAACCCTAAGAGAAGTATTGTAATTTCCTTTGCCTCTGCTGTACGTTTGCCAAAAGTGTCCCCATTTGATTTTAAGTGTTACTTTTATGGTAGGACAAAATTGAATAAAAGTTGACCGTCACCGCACCACGGAGCTCATTGCGTGCACTAGGGTCCGCACCGTGGACCCTCACTAGAATATGGCATGAGAAATAATTCAGCCTCCACGATACGAGGCTATCACGGAGGCTTACTGGAAATTGCTGTCGACTAATAATCCCTTAGAGTGATAAGTACCCTATCATAGGGACTAAGGTACACAAAGCAGAGGCCATTGTCCTTCCTTTCCGGCTCTTTGCCTCTTTCCTTGATCCTGTCTTTAGTTCCATGCTTTCCGAGCCCATTTCCAGTATCCTCATGCTCAACAAATCAGTCCCACTGCTTCCACCCACCATTAGCTTCTCGTTAATGCTTCCAATTATGTTCAATTTCATCAAAATTTTGGCCTGCATCAACAAATCATGTCCATCAGATAAAGAATACAATTATAGGCTCAACACAATACAATGAACACATTTTAGCTCATAGAAAAAATATAACTATGGGTAAATATTAGCAATTGGATGTATAAATATGCCCAAGATCAGATGACGTCCACAAGAAGCCTTTGATCCATTATGTCGGTCTCAGTTTCATTATGGCAACAGAAGGTACAGATCAAATAGCAACACATGATAGAGTAAACTAATGAACAAACTTGTAATGGAACATTTGCAGTTAAAACTCAATAGGAAAAGCTTGCTGGTACCGCTTATCAGTTTCTAGTTGATTAGAATTATAGAAACTCTTACTGTTTATCATGTACATATCTGTGCATTGCACATATCTCTTTTTGGGAATCTTTAGATTACCTAGTTTTGCTTTAGAAATAGAAAGCCGAATTTCTTCTTACAGCCAAAGCTATCACTTTTTCTTGGTTTGTGCAGCTTTTCTTGGTCACCAAAAAGGCTTGATGCTCTTATTATTCCAGATAATGATCATAATTTATTTATGTTTATTGTTAAATAACTAAGTTTGACTGAACCCATAACATAAACACTTATCCAACTCCAATGAATAGTAATTGTGGTGTGTGGCCAACCTACGCACACAACGATTAATTTTACGGACTACCTACTATAAATATTGTGTAACGTTGTCCCCAAGACTGCTCGAGCCATACAAACATTATAAACACAAAATTACTAAGATCAATATGAAAATAATTGTCTTTATTGGATACAGGTCACACAGAAGATGAACTTGATAACACACTACATCTACACAGAAAGTCTAATATTGCAGGATACAAGGAAAATACTACCTGCTGACAGGCCATATTATACAAAACTCCTACAGCTAAATGCAGATAATAGAAGCAAAAATATTAAAATGCCTTATGGTTAAACAGAACCAAGATTTCAAATGGCAAACTTACAGATAGAAATAAGTCTTTCCACTTACATACAATTCCTGCTCTTAGACGACATTTCTTAGTGATAATCGTATAAGGAAAAAAAGTTCACCTTTGAAACTACAAAAGCTAAAGTTCAGACATAATTACACAGAAAAGTAAAGGAATTAAAGCTTGAAGATTGAACTTTTTGGCAAAAATCTGTATCATAAACGTCACAACCATTTCAACTTTTTGATGAAAATCTTTAACGCAGTCGAAAAAAATAGGCCAGACCCATAGTGTTCACAACCATAAGCACATAAACAAGTAAAATTTGTTGCTGAAATTATCAGATGGAAAAGCATATACCATCATATAGAACACATAGGTAACAGATCAACAGTGAAAACTGAAACTAATTATCGATTTTCATAGAAGAGATGATAAAGAGGAATTTCATCGAATACCTAATGCACATAATGAAAGTTGAAACTTAACAAATCAGTCATCCAAATCAAAAGAATGTCCGGGAAAAAGTAAGGACACCGACAAACAAAAATTGAATCTTTAACACCTAATATCAAAAACTATGAAAACAAACATTGAAGCTTTAAAATGATACATCAACAAACTATGAAAACAAGCACAGGCCCACAAACCAGAATTCTTCAAAAACTCATACACATTGAATTCTTTAACTTAAAACTATAAAATATTTCACATGCAAGAACTTAAGATGTCAAATTTACCAAAAGATGAAGGACCAAATCCCACTCAAACAAATCTAAAAATCTAGCAAAAATATAAACTTCACTCAAATAAATCTAAAAGTCAAACAAAAATATAAACACGAAGAGGAAACCAGAAGAAAAAATATGAATCTTTACATATTCTTAAACCAAATGAAGAGATATGGAGTAATAAAATAGAATCATTTCAAAGTTGAAGGAAAAATTGAAACCTTAAAATTGCAATAACAGTTTATCCGTATCTAAAATGAAATTTCACAAAGTGACATAACAGTAACAACCATGAACACTCACCCGAGGAGAACAAGGAGCTAAGGGGTGAAGAAAATTATTAGATTGAAAATTCCTTTTTGTGTTCATCTGTAACTCTGTTCATGCTTACCTGTGTAGTTGGCAGTATATCAGTAAAACACATATAAAACTCACAGTAAAAATATGTATAAAACTCACAAAAATTGAGGAAAATAGCCCTTGGGCGGCAAGCTGACGCTCAGCTGCTACCTAAGGTGCTTCTATATATTATTAATTAATTAATTAATTAATATAATATTAATTATATTAAAATATGGGTTGCATTCTGGCATCCAGCTATACTGGAATATATATCTAGTCAACGCCCGTGTGTAGGAGATTTTTTCCACTAAATTTCTGATTAGCGGTTTACAGAACAAACCGTCAAGTCAAACTAAATCGAAGAATTAAACCAAATCGAGAAAAAAACTGATTTATGGTTTGGTTTGGTTGGTTTGGCATTTTAACAAAAAAAAACCGACCATTCTTGGTTTGATTTGGTATCAACAAAAAAAAAGTCAAACCGAACCCAAATCAAACCGACATAACATATATATATATATCTGTGTGTGTGTGAGAGAGAGAGTATATATGTGTATATATATGTGTGTGTATATATGTGTGTATGTGTGTGTATATATATATATATATATATTCTAGTTTAGTCACACGTGTAACGTTTGATTATTTAAAATTAAATAATTTTATCTATAACGGAGATTTTTAATAAAGTGTAAAAGTTCAAATCACTTTTCAAAAATCTTTCACACTTTAATGTAATAATGTAAATATAAACATATACACATATATGGTTTCCAATTCCAAGTGGTTGATGGTATCACTTTTACATTTGTATACCTCTTTCCCTTGCTGCCACAGGATAAGAGAGACGCATCAATTTAAACCATATTTGTGTGACGATTATTTTATATATATATATATATATATATATATATATATATATAA